>NC_084996.1:32503654-32803654 GCF_963854185.1 Sardina pilchardus
CACCCACACACTCACACAACTCTCTTCACACACCCCTGTGGGACAACATAATCACTCCTCGCCACAATGTTTCAATGACACTCACTTCCTCAAACAAAGAACTAAATATAAATCTAAATGTAAATCTCCTGTCAGCAGTAGGATTTGTGCATTTGCTATAGTGGAGCTGTGGTATGGTAATGATGTATATTTCTAAGTCTTCATCTCCAGTGTAATTATGCAGGCTTGTCAGCTTGTCACATAGTCATGTTAATGACTAAACTAATGGAACTGATGGTTGTGCAATTATGAGCCCGATCAAAAAGATCTGACTCTCAGTGCAGCTTTCCCTCCCTTTGGGAGACACTGATGTGTGCAACACATCTTGTAAATGTCCAAAAACTGTTGTGTTGTGTTGTGAGGTGCACTGACAGAAGTCAAGTTTATTTGTATTCCATATTTTAATGTGAGGTCGTTCAGTGTGCTTTACATAAACAAAAGCAAAGAGTGACAGTAAATAAAACCATTAAAAGGCAGTTTAAAGTTTAAAAAGTAAGCTACATAATATATATATTTAAAAAAAAAAATGAAAAATGGCAGAAGCAGCCCAAGCAGGTAGGGGTCTATGGGTGCCTCTCATTTGGGCTTTTATACGTCCTCCCTCGCTCCTCGATCCTCACTGATCTACATAAAGAATGATAGGGCGAAAACAAAAGGATAGTCTATCCAGTTAGTTATAGATCAGTGGGAACGCCCCTCGAAGATCGAGCATCGAGGATCGAGGAGTGCATGTTGAGAAGCACCCAATGTGCCCAGGGTCACTTCCTCGTCCCGCCCCCATCTCTATCTCCCACTCACTTCCTGTCACACCCAGCTCTCCTAGCTACATAAAGGCGCTACAGATATACTGAAAAGAAAGAAAACAAAAAACAACAACAAGTGTGTGGGTTGACTGACTGCTTCTTCTCTCTGTGCCCTATGAAAGCTGTGTCCTCTCACCAGGTACCTGATCCGGCCCGACCCGCTCTCCGCCGTCCCCAACCAGGGGAGCGGCCGCAAGCCCGGCGCCGGCAGGACCGAGGGACACCGCTTTGAGTCGCAGGACAGCACACACCTGTGAACGAGGACAGACAGGGCCAGCGACCAGCACGTCAAGCAGTCAGGGCGAAGGAGAGAGACACTGGGGAGGGAGAGAGTGAGAAAGAGAGAGAGAGAGAGAGAGAGAGAAACACAACAGGAATGACAGGATTGACAAGAAGGCCCATGTTCCTTCTATTTTTTCCTCCGTTTGTCAACCGCAGTGCATGGACTTCTTTTTGGAAGCTTTTTTTTTTTTTTTTTCCCTAACTCGCTCTGTTAAAAATCCATCATTGTATTTCCCCAGACTGGGGATCCTGGAGACACATAAGTGCATTTAAAAAGAAGTGGAAAACAAAACAAACAAACCAACAAACAGTTGTATCAGTGTTTTTTTTCTGTGCATGTGAATGTACACCCCAGAGCCAGCACTGTCTGACTTGCACTGCCAAAGGAACACGCTGCCAAAATGTTTTTATCGTGTGAGAGGAAGCGTCCCACACCCCGAAACCTCCCGACTGTTTTATCTCGGTGTTCAGTTTTCGTGCGCTCCGTCTCTTGCAAACCGGAGAGACGATCGGCCAGTAGTGTTCTTCTCCTGTCGCTTGAGCCTGTACACTCTTTCAATGTGCCGTCTGTGTTTTTGAATACGTCCTGGAGGGTGTTGCTTGGCGAAGCTTCCGAACAACAGGCATCTCGTACTTACCACCAGCGTGAGAGAGACACAGGAACACGTCTGCTAGATTAATTGTCCAGGGGGTGGAGGGGGGGGGTGGAAGTAATTGTCTGCCTTCCACCATTTTAGCATCTCATCTATCTATTGCTGTCAAAGGAGAGTCTTGGATCATGTTTATTTAATTGCTTCGTTGTTTATGCCTCTCTTCAAAGCCAACCTTCAATCAGGTTTTGATGTTTATGTGGTTAAATGTGCCCAGAGGGGGAAAAACAAGACTTTCTATGAAAACAGGCTATTTTAACTGCCGTATCAGTGAATGTCTCTTTCTATTGGTTGGTTTGTTTGTTTATTTGTGTATTGTTTACAGAAGCGGGGACGCTTTCGTCGTGGCCAAGGTCGCTCCATTCCTCTGTTGTCTTCTCTGTCCGACTTGAGTCTTGATTGAGCCCTCTCTTCAAATCAAATGGTAGATGTCGGCCTGCATGTTTGAGGCTTGTGGACCAGAGTTGTAAAAGTCCGGCTTCAGGAAGTAAAAGTCCTGCCGCATATTTGTTCCAACCATTCACTAAACCGGCAGATTCTAATTAGCACAACTCCTCAGCCAGGTATATTATCTAATTAGTGGAATTGTCTGTTTTATGTGCACAGGTAGAACCAATACATGGTAGGGCTTTTACTTTCTGAACCCAGAATCTTACAACTCTGTTGTGGACCCCGCGGCCCTGCAGGAGCTGTGAGCCAGTGAGCTGTGCGCCGTGTGGTCACTGAGGTCAGGAGAGGACATCCGTCCAGTCCCCCCCACAGCCAAATGTATGTGTACCAGTTCTTGCACTACTGCCTTTCATTTAGTGCCATTGAAATCAATGATGAAATATTTGCATAATAAAGTCGGCGAAAAACACACACTCTTTCTCTGTCTGTCTCTCTCTCGCTCTCTTTCTCGCTCTCCCGACGGTGTTTTAACAAACAGATAGAAATGTGTCCACAGGGAGCGAGCAGATGTCAGTCGTCGAGCGCCAAGCGTTGCTGTGCTATTTGTTTGCCGACCGCTGCCAGGTCTTTACATGGAGTCCCATCAGGTGCGCCATTATGAGAAAGTGATGAATATCTGAATGCCCCGATATCACTGCAAATATATCCACCAATACTCGCGGCACATACAGTAACTCCTTTCTATCTTTCTCTCTCTCACTCACACCCACACAGCAGGGCTTGGCCAGAGATATACTATAGGTAGGAAGAAGCTACGTCAAGGCGGGACAAGGCACACTGTCGGCAAAAACCCACACTTGATTATGAATTAGTTTTTTTAATCAAATTATATATTTAATTACATTTGATGAATACCTTTGATTTATTTTGACATTTGATCAGAAAATTACTTAAATGAAAATAAAAGTAATCTAGCATACCACAACCCCCTCCCTTGAAAAAGAAAGCAGTCAGAGCTTTGGATAGGCTATACGTTAATGCAGCACCTTGCCTACACTTCATATACAATGTCTTCAAAGCCTGAACAAAGGTATGGCTTTTTTTTAGTCATCAGGTCAGGAAATCCTGGAGTTGCAAATATCTAACATGCTGAATGGAAATGGCTTTTGTCTTCATTTGCACATTATTGTAGCCTACTCTCTACTTAATGCTGCTAATGAAAATGTAGTGGAGTAAAAGTAGAAATGTAATTTTAAACATGTACTAAAGTAAAAGTAATAGTAGGAAGAAAAAGAAAAACTCAAGTAAAGTACACATATACGGCTGCAGCTCTTAGTCAGCCGGTACCAGCAGCAAGGCGTTACGCTTACAGCATACATCACAATCTTCCTCTCTGGGTTCTTCTTGACCTTTGGGTAAAAGTACACAAATACGTATATGGGGCATGACTCAGCATGCACCAGGGCATGCGCTGTCACTGCAACAAGGCTGTTTCTTTTTGTCAGGCTTTTTTTTTTCAGTATTACCTAGTCATGCTGAGTTTTGCCGTACTTTTGCATATATTTGCTTGATGTGCTTAACTCATCGAGAACTGAGTTTGCTTTTGGACACTGTTATGGAATAATCAAATGCAGATCTAGAATGTAATTGACAGACATTTACAAGTGTTTGGAACCTTGAAGTAACAAAATTTGAGATCATACTTCCCAGGCGTGTGCTGTAATATAATGTGTCACTCAAAATATTCTATATATGTTTTTTACCATTTCAGTCCATTTGTACCTTTTTACAGTCTCAAGCGCCTGTGTACTTTGGCCTAATATGGAACTCTGGTGATTCGAATAGTGCCGGCTCTCGCCTCGTCTCCCATCCTCTGGGACGTCATTAACGTCGTGGTGGTGTTCTGCAGATTGAACGCTGCCATACTATGTGATCACAGCTCAGGGAGGGAGCCGACAGGGAGATGATGACTGGCTGAGTGTGAAAACGCACGGTGCTGAGAAACCAATGTTTAATCGCGTCACAGGAGTGAGCCTGAGGCGTTTCGTTTCGTTCCCTGATCTCCAGGAGTAATATGTGCTGTCAATATACGAATACCGGGATTTCTTTTATAATCTTTACGCATAGAGATGACAAAGTCTTTTCATCTGACAGAAGAAAGAAACATTCATTTCTGTTGTATTTCAATTAGTTCAATATTCATTTTTAGTTGATGTAGACATTCCAAGGTTTTGTTCTCTTTCTGTGAGCCACATCTGCTATTCCAAGTGTATATTCCAAGTGTAAACACACTCATCACCACACACATGAACACACACACACACACACACACACACACATCACGAAATAGTAACGTCACTGACAGTTTGTGTCTTTCTGAGAACAACGCCAGTGACCTTAACTGAATTCCGTAAATATGCCATCGCCATGGTGATGCTCTCCACCCACCAGCCAGGCCACACACATGCAGCGGCCGTCTTTCCCAGGGGTCCCCAGCGCAGGGGCCATTGCTTCCTGTCCTGCTCTCTCTGTGTTTACTGTAGCTGCTCTACTCACACTGTGTGTGTGTGTGTGTGTGTGTGTGTGTGTGTGTGTGTGTGAGGGTGGGGGAGGGCAGCACTGACAGCTGTTTACATGCTAGTTTCCACTTTCCACATCGCTTTCATGCCCACCATCCTTCTCTCATCGGCTGTTGCTCGGCCCAGTTTTCTCCGCCCATTAGAGAACATGACTTTACAGAAAACATCCCACGCAGCTGTTGTAACGTAAAGCTTTAGAGGTGACCGCAGCCCTGAGCAAACACTTCAGCTTATAAATGGGATATTAAGCCGCCCTTAGAGTCTATGGCAGAGTGAAAGTGCATTGTGCAGAGTAAGAGAACGAAAAGCGACTGACTGAAAGACAGCATGGCAGGAAAGGCGTGCAACGTTCTGATCACCGGGGCCAACCGTGGCCTGGGACTGGAGATGGTCAAGCAGCTGCTGGAGAAGCCGATCCCTAACCGGAAGATCTTTGCCTGCTGCCGTGACCCCAGCGCCCCCAAAGCCCAGGTGAGAGTTCAGCAGAGCTCAGTTGAAAAGAGAGCCAAGCCCTTGCTGTTGTTTCCTGCTTGTGTGTTGAAGTCCTTGTTCTTTTATGTTACAGGGTCTGCAGGAGCTGGCCAAGAAGCACCCTGGAGTCGTCCATGTTATTCGCCTTGGTAACAAAGCATCTGAGCTCTCTTTCAACTCTAGTGCATCATCATACTTACTAATCACATGACACATATTGTTTCAACTACAGAATCTTCCAACACAAAAAAAGTCAATTTATTAAGGATGCCGTTGATGAATGATAATGCCGAATGCCGAATGTTTGCAAACAATTTTCCGTTAGCCTTGAGTTTTCGGCGAACGTTTGCAAACAGTCGCAAACAGTCTGAAGGGGTAGTTCTCCACAAACATACAGTGTAACTTTCATGAGTTTCATGAAGGCAACAATGCAATTACAGTTAGAATGGAATGTTAACACCGAATCATTCAAATTTCAAATGTTCACCACAAGCGTTGGCCACTCTTTGCCAAATTTGAATACACCTCTGATGTTTGGCCGCTGTTTCGCTCAGACACCACCGACCCATGCAGTGTGAAGGAGTCCGCCAAGCAGGTGAGCTCGGTCCTGGGCAAGAGTGGACTCAACCTGCTGGTGAACAACGCTGGCGTGCTGGCCCATGGCACCATGCAGACCACGGGAACCAAGGAGATGCAGGATGCCTTCAACACCAACATCATGGGGCCTATGATGGTCACCAAGGTAAAGGTTACAAGAGGAAGTTTCAGAGGTGATGCACAATCTCCCAATCTCCAAATCTCAAGTCTCTTTCGGATTCTCACTTACTGGTTCATTTGCCGAAAGAACTAAGCACTGACTCAGAGAGCACAAACTTCCGCCAAGCGAAAACATAACCGCCTCCTGGATCCAGACGGTGATCACTCCCAAAATGTAATCGCTTCCTTGGGTCATTTCAGACCTTCCCTGACAATTTCATCAAAATCCATCCATAACTTTTTGAGTTATCTTGCAAACAAACAATCAAACAGACAGACAAACAAACAAACCCCGATGGCTGAGGTACTGTAATTACTACAAGGGCCAACATCCCCAGAGCAACTCAGGGAGAAGTGCTTTGCTTTTCTGGCTCCTGCATGCTAGCTCAGCTCCTTAGCCACTACACACCACTCATTTCTCTCTTTCTCTCACTCTCCATCTTTCTCTCTGTTAACCTTTTCCTCTCACTCCTGTAATTAGGAGTTCCTTCCATATCTGTGTGAGGCGGTGAGGAGCAGTGGGAAGACGGGGATGTCCTGCAGCAGAGCGGCCGTGATCAACATCTCCACGACGCTGGCTTCCATGGCAACCGTTCCTGAGATGTACTCTTTCTTCCCTGCCATCTCATACCGCATCAGCAAGGTACAGGCGGCGGCGCTGTCACTTTTATCATGTGTTAGAGTCAAATCATTCCAACCAATCCTCTATGATCACAGTAAAGCTATGGCTGGCATATGGGGGGGCAGTCTAGCAGTGTGAATGAAATTGTGTGCAAGGCAGCATGGGTGAACCCAGGCTAATATTATACAATATCGCTTACAGTGTTAACTTTATTGTATTGTATTGCATGTCCATATTATTAGACAGAAGCTACCTGCCCATGGATTATTGCAACACTCTCACCTGTTGTGGCATCATCTGCTGAAATGAACTACTGCTTCCTTTCTCATGCAGGCCGGTCTGAACATGTTGACAATCTGTAACTCAGTGGAATTCAAGCAAGACGGGGTCCTGTTTACCCTCCTGCACCCGGGATGGGTGCGCACGGACATGGGGGGAGAGGAGGTGAGTGTCTATCTAGCGCAGTGCTTCTCAAACAAAGACGCGATAGAGCTTTTGCGGTAGCGGCACCACACCTGTGGAATCAGCTGCCGCCTTCTGTCAGAGACGCTCCCTCCATCACCAGTTTTAAATCTAGGCGAAAAACACACCTCTTCTCCCTGACTGGATCCACAATTAATTAATTATTCTGTTAATTAATATTATAATTGTCTTAATTACAGTGCATGAAAATGCTCTGTACTGTTCTTCCAAGGCTTCTTCTTCTTCTTCTTATTATTCCGCTGATCAAATTCATTTTTTCTATTCAGCTTGAACCGTTTAACTTAGAAACTTCATTCAAACGTCGCAACGTAGGTCTTAAATAGGGGAAGGCTGCTAAGTATTTTTCAACTTTGTAACTTTTATACTTTTTAAACTATAAATTAAAAACTATTACAAATTTCCCCATAGACTTAACATTGGCCTCTATGACATCACAATCGGATCATTAAGCAATTAGAATCTTATGCCAGGTGGCCAGCCCCACCTGCAGCAGCCCTCTCTCTCTCAGGCTTTAAGCATACAATCTCTCTGTGAAGACTACATATCCTGTTAACTGTTTCCTCTTTCCACAACTGTTTCAAAATAAAAGTCCTCACTGCAATAATACACTATTAAATCATTTAACCATTGAAACTACTCAACTATTTAACTGTTCAACCATTCCAACTGTCAGTTATCATCAACTATGCCTCCAGTCAACTACATGAGACCTCCATGCACCTAGCAACCAACATAGCAACCATCAAAATTAAGCGTTTATGACCGTTTCCATAGCAACCAACATGATTTTACTACAGTAACTTCTTTATTCCTGATAGTGGCAGCCATGGATACCCCATCAACAAATGTTTCAAAATAAAAGTCCTCAGTACCAAGTTAGCTAGTTAGCATGGTTAGCATAGTTAACATTGTTAGCATAGTTAGCATTTTTAACATAACTGCCAAAAATGATTAGCTAAGTTAGCTAATCAACCTGGTTAGCATTGTTAGCATAGTTAACATTGTTAGCATTGTTAGCATTTTTAGCATAACTGCTAAAAATGATTAGCTAAGTTAGCTAATCAACGTGGTTAGCATTGTTAGCATAGTTAGCATAGTTAACATTTTTAGCATTACTGCTAGAAATCATTAGCCAAGTAAACCAATCAACCTGGTTATCATTGTTAGCATAGTTAACATTTTAGAATACCTGTTAGAAATCATTCGTTAAGTTAGAACAGGAATGTTTAAGCTTTAAAATGTCTACCTAAACACTATCAACTCTCTTTAAACTATGCAACCACCATGTTTACCCTAGCTATACCTTAGTAGCCATATCTACATTATCTATCTATATTTTTTTTTGCATTTTCATGCACTGGTAATTCCTTGGAATTGCATTTCTAGTTAATATTGTAATCTAGTTATTATTTTGTAGGGTCTCAGGTGTTTTATATGTATGTTATATTCAGAGATTATCTGCTTTAAAAAAAAATATATATATATATATATATATATATATATATATGTAGCTCATTGTAGAACTTTTTGTAAAACAATTTTTAAAAATATGTAGTAATAGTGTAATATGTAGTAATAGTGTAGTAGTGTAACACTATATGGAATGCATGGAGAAATCGAGTTCAATGGGATCAGACCCAGACGTAATGGTGAAAGGAATTGAAAATTGAGCGGAATATTACAGAGGGCTATGCCAGGCTAGTGTAACACACTGTATGACTGAATGTGTGATTTATTGCTGATTAACAGGGTGCCATTGATGCCCAGGAGAGTGTTGGTGGTCTGCTCCGTGTCATGGATTCCCTGACGGAGAAACATAACGGAGCTTTTCTGGACTACGAGGGGAAACCAATGCCCTGGTGATGATGAAGGAATTAACAATGTGTCATGGCGCCATATGTTGCAACTTCATCTGTCTGGTTACCAACTAGCTCAGGCATCAAAATGAATATTTGTTGTGGAGATGTTCAGACTATATGTTTGGTTTCCTGTTACTGTTGTACTCACTCTCTTTCTGTAAGTCGCTCTAGATAAAAGCGTCTGCTAAATGAATGAATGCACATATACATGTACTGTACTATTAAGACATGCAATAAAGTTAGATTAAAACATATGCGTACATTTGTTATTCTGCTAAAGTTAGTCAGTTATAGTGGATTCATTATTCTGGGGTAGCGTCCCACAAATGCTAGAATTTTCTCTGGGCCTGTCAGCCGAGGTGTTTGCCACCTGTCATCAGCGCTCCCAACACTCTCCCTGGGTCCTGCTGAGTCATCTGGACCCGCTAATGAGGAGGATTTTCTGTAGCAAGTGGGTGCTGTGTGTCAGTGTGTGTGTGTGTGTGTGTGTGTGTGTGTGCATGTGTGGCGTTATGCTTGTGAATTTGTCTACTACTTTTTCTCCTTCTCCTGCAGATAAGCTTTCATAGATATTTCGTCAGAAATAAATAAATGATCCTCTCCTCTCTCACCATTCTCTTTAACCAGATATGCAACCTACTCCTTTTTAGTTAGTGTAATGATGAGCTGTCAATCAGTATACTGTACATGAGCTGTTCAGTTGCTTGATAACTGAACCAATTTTGTGTGAAAGACAATATGATTGTTATGATAAAATTGTTGATGATCTGCTGCTGGCCATCCATGACAGTAAAATGTAGTCTGGGAGTTTTTTTTGACAGAGATTGTGCTGCGCCTTAGCACTCTTGTTTGCACTCAGCACTCACCCATTACCCCGCTTGTCTTTTCACTATACACACTGGCGTAGAACTCTAACCGGCTAGACTGGAACTTTAGTACACAATACATCTGTCTCATTTAAAGGTGTTTCTATAGACTTTACAAAGCTCAGGGCAGGAAAGGTAGAAGAAGGGCCTCCTTCTGGTAGCACACATGCTATAAGTGTCTGTTTTTGAGGTGGTATAGCTTTCATGTGGCAGTTGAAGTTTTAGATCACTGTCAATGATCCATCAAAAAAAAGCATAGAAGCTCAGCTTCATTGGACTTCCATAAGGGGGATTCGACTTGATGTAGCCGCCGCCGGTAAACGTGATTAGGCCCATTCGACCTCATGCAGATCTGACCTGATGTGATGCATGCTGGGTTGAACACAATGCATACTGGGATGCACGCAATGCAAACTGGTTGCAAACTTGTGTCTCATTCTGCCTCCTTACGTTGGAATTTGCAAAAATTAACAGAAATTGAAGGGACACCTTCTTATTTGTAATTTCTGGAACAATGGTAGGCTAGCTAAGTCTGGATATCACCATACTAAGCTCAATCGTTTAAGATTGAACATTAGTATGGGGAGTCTGCACTTTGTTTCTGCTGCAAAAGAGGCGTGGTCTTGCGGAGGAGAGGTGGGACTGTTGAGTTCTATTGACATCGTTCAAATGACTCTGTACGCTTGGATAGTCCTTCAACCAATCAGACTGTCAACGATCCGGTGCGTCTTTTGGATAAGCTAGTTTGTGATTGGTGCCAAAGGTTGAGGACAGGAAGCAGGGGAGATAGATGTGCAGGTTTCCAGTCTGAGCTGCCGGGCGAAATCCAAATTCGCCGGCAGGTCAGGCAGGGGTCACCCAGCCAAAGGCTAGCTATTTTTCAGAGTTTCCCCTATTCCAAAGAGCAGCAATCACCACTAATGCCAGCTCAATAGTGATGATTTGACAGACAACAACTTCTCGCCCAACCGTTGGCACCACCCAAGAGTCGGTGTCTCAGGTTATAACATTTTATCTAAAGAATTAGGGAGGGACAACTGAAGGAGTGGCCATGGTCTTAAACAAACACTACCATTAGACCAGCCCATGATATATGAGGGAGCAGTGAGCGAGAGACAGAAAGAGAGTCAGACTGGAAGAACGAGAGAATGGCAGAAAAGAGTTGCAATCTTCTGATCACCGGGGCCAACCGTGGCCTGGGACTGGAGATGGTCAAACAGCTGGCGGAGAAGCCGATTCCTAACCGGAAGATCTTTGCCTGCTGCCGTGATCCCAGCGCCCCCAAAGCCCAGGTGAGAGTTCAGCAGATACCAGGTGACAAGCTAGCGAAAGCTTTTTCTGCTGTTTCCTGCTTGTGTGTTAAAGTGCACATTCTTGCATGTGTTACAGAGTCTGCAGGAGCTGGCCAAGAAACACCCTGGAGTCATTCATGTTATTCGCCTTGGTAACAAAGCATCTACATTTAGGCTATAATCTACCATTTTAGTACCATTTTATTATTCTGTAGAACAGAAAAGGTAGCATTATATTGTTATGATGCTTACACCAACATATGATTAGGCCTACCGTGGAGATTTGGGGCTAATATGGTATTTGTTTAAAGGAGAATTTCACCCATTTGCATTAAGCTGTATATTGTTAAAAACCCAGTCATATTTTTTGAAAGGTCGTGCATAATTCCCTCATTTTCATCTGAGATGGGAGAAAATTTGTCTCACGTGAATGAAAGCCAACAACTCCCAGAATTCTGCGTATTTCACTGCTCTTCTTCACTGCTGTAACAAGCCACCCCCCCCCCCCCCCCCCAGCCCCACCCCCCACCCCAGGATGTAACAGCACACAGATGGACTCATTAATGTAACATTTTGACCTTAATAAGCATTCTAAAATTAAAACGATCATTGTTTTATGTTGAGCTGAATGTTTCAAAAATCGCTAGTTTGCGAAGCATCATTAGGCTACTTTGAATAAAAATCACATTGTACACATTTGCATGTCAGCTGTCCCGATGTTGACCCAACATATAACAAACATTAGTATCGCTAACAGGCCTACTAATTTGTGCGATCATTTGTGAGTAATGTTACCAATTTTGCGAGGGCCAGCCAGTCCACCGCACGTTGAGCCTGCATGGGGTACCTGCAACACGCAGGTCTGGCTCCAGGTACCCTGTTCCTCGCTGTATTAAGGCTCGTATACAGTAGGCTAGGTAATCACGAGCGCCGGATTCACAGACCAGATCTTCAGAATGTGAAAAAAAATGTGTTTGTAGTCTCACCTCCTTGACAAATATATAGGACTTGCTTGATGATTTGATGATTTTTACACCATTTTAAGCAGGAAGTCCAACATTGAAATCCGTATTTCTCCTGTCTCAGGACAAAGTGAGGGAATGATGCACGACAATTCAAAAATATGACTGGTTTTCTAATGATACAAAGCTTAATGCTAATCAGTGAAGTGTACCTTTAAGGACAAAATGGATAAAACCCCATTAACTTCATCACTGTTTCTGTCAGATGTTAATGACCTGTCCAGCATTCAGGAGTCTGCCAAGAAGGTTGGCTCAATCGTGGGGAAAGATGGACTCAACCTGCTGGTGAACAATGCTGCCATGGCGACGTATGACAACACGGAAACCGCTAAACTCAAAGACTTGCAGGACACCTTCAATACCAACGTTGTTGGAACCATGATGGTTACTAAGGTAACTGAAGGACTCAAGAAGAATGTGATGATATGGTGCTTCAACGTTGATGGTGTAGGTTTTCTTGGGTGTCTATTTCTTGCTCAGTTATTTTCTGTTCCTTCTTTTCTTGTGTGTGATCAGGAGTTCCTGCCATATCTGCGTGAAGGGGCAAAGAGCAGTGGGAAAGCAGGGATGTCCTGTTGCAAGGCAGCTGTGATAAATATCTCCACAATATTGGCCAGCATATCGCAAGCCCCTGAAATTATTTCCCTCTTCCCAGTTCTGGCACTTTCATATCGTATAAGCAAGGTACTGACAGCTTCAGGACAACAGTTTGTGTGCCCTTTGCACTGGAAGAGAGTGAGCATGATGTATTGTCACTCTTTCATGGCAGTGTTCGCATCGAATTAATTTCTGCATGCATGACCTTCCTATAATAATTTCACAACTCTTGCAACTCTCTATGGCATCAGCTGATATGAAACCTTACTCTGTATCTCTGTGTGTGTGTGTGTGTGTGTGTGTGTGTGTGTGTGTGTGTGTGTGTGTGTGTGTGTGTGTGTGTGTGTGTGTATGTGTGTGTGTGTGTGTGTGTGTGTGTGTGTGTGTGTGTGTGTGTGTGTGTGGTGTGTGTGTGTGTGTGTGTGTGTGTGTGTGTGTGTGTGTGTGTGTGTCCCACTCTCTCTCCATTCAGGCAGGTTTAAACATGATGACGGTGTGCCAAGCACAGGAATTCAAGGAAGACGGGATTCTGTTTGCACTCCTCCACCCAGGATGGGTGCGCACTGACATGGGGGGCCCAGACGTGAGTATAACCGTACAGTCTTGTGCTTATCAGTCAACTACACTTCATCAAGTGATCTGATCATCATGGTCTGTATTACCTGTTGGTTTCATACTGTAGGTAATTGTTGGATAAATATTATGTTGACTTTATTTATTATCAATGCATGTGGTTTTAATTGAGTATGGCATTTCTTGACAATGGCATGACAATGAGAATATTATCACTTATGTATTCAGTTGTTTTGGATTACAGTCACTCTTGCAAATGTACCAAATGTTATGTTGCAACAGTCACCCCGTGTAGTTTGTCACTACATTTTGGTACTTCCTTCAAATTGATATTGATCGTCCCTCTGAGATGAGACTAGTCTTTCACTGTCATTCCTTCTAAGACTGATTGAGTAATTTCTCTCTCCCAACCAATCATTGGACTATTTATGTGAACAGAATGTTATGTTCATTATTATTAATGTTAAAATGAATGATGATGAATATTAATGTTGAAAATGCTATTGTTTTCCAGCATTATCAACTCGTTTATAGATATTCAAAAATCAAAATGAGTGTCTTATGTGGAAAACGACCCCAAGATGGCAGATCTAGCACCCACTGCCCTGTGTTTGCCTTTGTGTTTGTCCTGTGTTGTCCTACTGCCCAAGAGAGTGCCCCATCAGTCTGACTGCATGTGATTTATTCCTTTCCACTAGGGGGAGATAGATGCCTCTGAGAGTGTCAGTGGTTTGCTGAGCGTCATGGAATCCCTGACTGAGAAGAATCATGGAGCTTTCCTGGACTACAAAGGACAACCTCTGCCCTGGTGAAAATGAAGGAGTACCATTCTACATGCCAGCATTTCATGTCACTTATGCTGTGTTAAGAGTCATCATCTAGTGTGCTGATTGTATACTACATTTGCTTAGCTACAGTACTGTTATCACAATAAAGTTGAAAGCACAAGAGTTATGTCCACTTCCTTTTGAACAAATCAGGAGGTTTTTGTATAACTGCATGAGTGCATGCATTCATGAATATGCAAAAGCTGGGTAGGGAGCAGTTGATAAATGAAGCCAGGCTAGGACACACCAGGCACACTTGAGGCAAATCCATGGCTCTCTGCTCTCACTGGAGAGTGAGTGGCATGTGTGGTCTTTAAAAGGGACGGTATACCTCCACATTCGCAAGACTGGGGAGACAAAAGGGGGCTACAACTACGCATTCCTACATGGGGTGTATCTCTCCTCTCTATGTTTATCATTACAACTGCAGGAGCCTGTGACTTACTCAGTACAACTATTTTACCTATCTGAAATCATATTAATTGGGAGGTAGTCTACTATTACCATACTAAACTCAATCTTTTAAGATTGAACATCAGTCTACTTCTATTATTTCTACTGCACAAGAGGCGTGATCAATGGGCACAATTCAAATGACTCTGTACGCTTTTGGATAGTCCTTCAACCAATCAGACCAACGATCTGAGTGAGCCTTTTGGATGAGCTAGTTTGTAACTGGACGCAAAGGTTGTGGACAGGAAGCAGGGGAGACAGATGTGCAGGAGGTTTCCAGATCAGGCAGGATTTACCCAGCCGAAGTGGGAGGGCCATTAGCAGAGCAAATACTGCAGGTGAATGTGCGACACACAGACACACTGGGAGGAAGAGAGAGCACATGGCAGGACAGGCTTGCAGCGTTGGAGTTGGAGATGGTCCGCTGGTGGAGATGTGCAGCCCTGGACAATATGAAGAGTTCAGATGCAAAAGCCTCTAAATCCACTTTTTGTCAAAAATTAGATAATGATGGTGAGTGAATGCTCTTCACATATAGTGTAAGTTAATTCAATTATTAAGCTTCAAAACTCACTAAATACCATTCTCTTCCTGGTCTGAAATATTGATTTGTAGGCGAAATCCTATAGGAGCCTGATACAAAATGCTCATTTAAAAGAAAAGTGGTCAGACGGATTTAGAGGCTTTTGCATCTGAACCCTTCATATGTATATAGGCCAATATAAATTATATCTGACCTATAATCTAAGAGTAAAAGAAGCGAGTCTAATAAAAATCAGTGTGAAATCACATTAATGGGCAACATTTTAAAATGAGTTTTATTGTGTAACTGGCTACTGAATGTAAGGAATTGTTATAATGTATTTCAAGACAAAATTGGCATCGCACATGTTGGCCGTGTTTCTGTCTGCTTATGTTGCATCCCAGAGCGTAAGTGTCTTGGCCACTATGGTGGAAGCCAGGAACTTTTCAGCCTACCGCTCGTTCAGCTCCTACTCATTACTCTACCACCCCAAGATGGATGGACTCAACCTGCTGCTGCACGACGCTGGTAGGAATTCATCGGACAGATTATCGATTATAATCTATTCCGACTAGGCCTACCACTTTTATTGTGCAACTGAGAAATAGGCAATTGGGCTGTTAATCGGCAAGGTGTTGAAAGCTATATCTGAAACATCTAAGCCTTCTATGGGTCTATAGTAGGGTGACCAGATTTCTCTGAACTAAAACTGGGACACTTTTGTGCCTGATCAAATGTAACGTCAACATATGCGACAGGTGAAACTTTTTCGTAGCCGTCCTTAAAGGGATAATCCGGAGTGAAATGCACTTTAGATCAATTTTTCGGACTATTGGGAGTACCTACTTTGAGTTGACACCAAAATCATGTCATTCGGATGTATTTTGACAAAGTTCGAGTTCACCGTTTTTAGCCAAAACTCGTTAGCCTGGAAGTGACGCGGGCATGTCCTTTCGCCGCTATAAAACGCTATTTTTATACCTCTTCTACTGTTCCAAACAACACTACACTTACGTGGTAGTGAGTAGAGGGTCCCTAAAGCCAAACCGAAGTATCCCCACGTCTTTATGTGGTCGGATAGAGAGTCCAGAATAAATTTAATCGAGTCCGTACCTTTCCGGAAATGTTAATAAAGTGTTGTTAAAGCGTTGCCAGCTGCAGCAGCGACATTTCCTGAAAGGTACTGACTCGATTAAATTCATTCTGGACTCATTGAATTCATTGTGTGTTGTGGGGTGCTGTGGTAAAAGTCCAGTCAAGTTTATTTATATTGCGCATTTCATGCAGGGTCATTCAGTTTGCTTTACATAAACAAAAGCAAAGATTAATAGTAAAAAAAAACATAAAAGGGCAATAGTTTAAAGTTTAAAAAGTAAACACAATATACTTAACTAATGATATGCAGAAGCATCCCAACCATGTAGGGGTCAATGTGCCCAGGGTCACTTCCTTGTCCCGCCCCCATCTCTGTCTCCCACTCACTTCCTGTCACACTCAGCTCTCCTAGCTACTTAAAAAAACAGGAAGCCCTACAGATATACTGAAAAGAAAAAACATCAACATGTGTGTGGGTTGACTTACTTTTCCCTCTGTGCTGTCTTCACCAGGTACCTGATCCTGACCAGGCACTGGCGGGACCAAGGGACACCGCTTTTGAGTCGCAGGACAGCACACCTGAACGAGGACAGATAGGGTGCAAGCAGCATATCAAGTAGTCAGGACAAAGGAAAGAGAGACTTGGAGGAGAGAGAGAGGAAGGGAGAGAGAGAGAGAAACATGACAGGAATGCCCCCCGCCCCCCCCTGCAGTACAGTACAGTAAAATCAACACTGTATACAGTATTTCCCCAGGGATCCTGGAGACACATAGGTGTATTTAAAAACAAGTGGAAAACAAACAAACCAACAGTCGTATCTGTGGTTTTTTTGTGCATGTGAATGTACACCCCAGAGCCAGCACAGCCGGTCTGACTTGCACTGCCAAAGGAACACGCTGCCAAAACGTTTTTATCGTGTGAGAGGAAGCGTCCCACCCCGAAAGCTCCCGACTGTTTTCGGCCAGTAGTGTTCTTCTCCTGACGCCTGACCTTGTACACTCTTCCAATGTGCTGTATGTGCTTTTGAATACGTCCTGGAGGGTCGCCTATTGCTTGGCGAAGCTTACGAACCACAGGCATCTTGTGCTTACCACCAGTGAGAGAGAGACACAGCAACACGTCCGCTAGATGAATTGTCCAGGGGGGGGAATGGAAGTAATTGTCTGCCTTCCACCATTTTAGCATCGCATCTATTGCTGTCAAAGGAGAGTCTTGAATCATGTTTATTTAATTGCTTCATTGTTTATGTCTCCCTTCAAAGAGCAACCTTCAATCAGGGTTTGATGTTTATGTGGTTAAATGTGCTCAGAGGGGAATGCAAGACTTTCTATGAAAACAGGCTATTTTAACTGCAACTTTTTTTTAACTGCAACAGGCTATTTTAACTGCAACTTCATGCTAGCAGAGTTGTATGAAGTATCCAAAACCCACACTTGATTATAAGTACATACATGTGATTAGAAAAGTTACCTACTGTGAGTAAAAGTAGAGATAATCTATAAGCATACCACATAAGTAAAAGTCTTAAAGTATCTAATATTTACATTGCAAAGTACAGATACTCTGTATTCATACTTACATATATCTCTGCATGCTAGTTGGTACAAATCTCCCTCTTCCCCTAGTCTGGCTATCACCATACTAAGTCTTTTAAGATTTGAACATTATCAGCAGCAAGGTTTTACACTTACAGCATACATCACAAGCTTCTTCTCTCCTCTTCACATTTGATTAAAAGAAATATCTGTATAAACTTTTAGACCATGTTTTAGGCTATGCTACGCTGTGACTCATACACAAAATGTATCATTTCAGAGAAAAAAACTAACAGAAAAACAAAAAAAAGGCAAAGGTACAAGACAGTGTAAAATTCCAAGTTAAAGAAGTATTATCCCATGAGCCTTTTGAAACATACAGAGCCTTTTTATTTGTAGAATAATGATAGTTAACATGCTTATATTTTTATCTGAGACAAGAAGATGGTTAACTTCCTACCATTTCCAATGTGTAAATTCAACTTTCATTTATCTTGTTTCCAATGAGTAACGAGTCGACAGGCGCAGGAAAAGTGGAAGAAACATTTCCATGATCTTTACCAATCAAAGGCTCTGCTTTAACACGTTAGGATTTTGGGAAGTGTAGTGCTTTTTCCGTAAAATCTCATTTTTTCCCCTTCTTTAAAACAAGGTGGATGCCCCATTCATTTTTGGCGTCTACATGAGCATGTACAATCGCCAAGTCTACCATGGATGGTTACGATTTTATGGCTGTGGGCGGGACTGTTGAGCTCTGGGGCATGACTCAGCATGTACAGTACCAGGGCATGATGAAGCGTCATTCTCCAAATGCCTAGTCATGCTGTTTTGCACAGTAATGCCTAGTCATGCTGAGACAACATTATTTGCTTGATGTGCTTAACACTGAGAACTGAGTTTGCTTTTGGAGGCTTTTATGGAATAATCATTTGTTTAATAATTATTAATTATATTTATATAATCATTCCTTTATAATAATAATAATTGTTCGTTGTTTGTTGTAACATCAACAAATGTTTGTTGCTTGATGTATCAACAAATGAAACCTTGAAGTAACAAAAATCTAATCACATATTTGAGATCATAGTACAGCAGTGCCTGCTGTAATATACAGTCCCCTCCATAAGTATTGGAACACATGCTAAAGTTGACTATAAAGAGGAATATAAAATCATCTTTTGGAAATTGTTCTTAATGCCTTAAATAAAAAAAATTGGGAAATAGGGGGGCGCTGTGGCGCAGCAGGCTAACAGTGCTCGTATACGGGTCTGACTGCCCACAGGGACTCAGGTTCAAATCCAGCCTGTGGTCATGTCCCGATCCCACCCCATCTCTCTCCCCCACTTGTTTCCTGTCTACCTCTTCACTGTCCTATAACAATGATAAATACAATTTTATCAGAGATTTTCGAAATCTCGGAAGTACTTTTTCAGATACCTGACAACCGTGTGTGCCTAATATAACACAACAGAAGTTGCATTTCGCTGCGAAACTTAGAAGATCGTTGAAGACCAGTAACTACGGTGGTGTATTGCTGTCACACTAGAAATAAATAAAAGGCTCAGTATCAGGTAATTACGTGAAAGTTTCAAGTAATTACGTGAAAGTTTCTTGTTATAACAAGATCTTTTTCACGTTTTAACAAGATATGTTTCATGTTATTACATGAAATTATCACGTTATTTCGTGATAATGATATTTTCACGTTATAACGTGAAAATATCATGTTATTTCAAGATATGATATTTTCACGTTTTTACAAGATATGTATCACGTTATTACTTGAAATTATCACGTTATTTCATGATAATGAAACTAAACAGAAGGAGGGGCAAGAAAGGCTGGTTACTATGGCTCACGAGTCAATCAAATTCTATGTTAAGCTCTGTTTATGGCGATTTTCCAGTTATTAAACTTGTGGATGATATTGTTATAAATGCAAACACCCGAGCATTGTCCAGAATATTGTAGTGAACGGTGTTTACTGGCTACGACGGCTGTGCCCCCACTGAACAAATTGAATGATTGACTGATTGATTGAGGAGTGGTACACCTGCAGCTTGTCGACTGTGGATGATTATCAGGGATAAAGAGTTGCGAGTTGGGGCGTGCGAGAGGGAGCTCGGGCTGGTGTGAGTCGCGCGGCCAGCCGGAGCGTTTGGCTACTTGTGGACTCTCGCTACTGTGGATTACCTGAACTCTGTGAGCTAACTGTGGCTACTTGTGGACTCTATCGCTACTGTGGATTACCTGAACTCTGTGGGCTAGCTGTGGCAACTGGGACTCCACGAACTAACAGGCCTGTGTGAGTGTGTGTATTGTGCGTGTGTGTGCGGGCATAGTTAGCCCCAGGCCGAGGTTTAATGGCCAGTCCCTTCCCCTAGCATAACTCCGCCTTAGAGAGGGCTGTTTTAGGTGGGTTGTGTGCGGATGAATGCAGGGTGGGTGCATTCGGAAGGTTGGGTTGTGTGTGTAAACTTTAAATAAATTGTAAAACGTGACTCCCTGTCTGTGTGTGATTTGACTCCTCCTCCGACCACGAAACAAATATTACAATATTCTGCACCTGTATGCAGTGGAGTGGCAATCGGGAGAGTCGGGAAGAATCCCGGTGTGGCGTTTTGGGCCGTGCTGATGATTACTGTGATGAAGTGATCTCAAAAAGCCTGCACTGTGTGACTGCAGCGCTTCACTTTTCACTCCCAGCGGCCTCTCCCCGCAGCCCTAAAAATTACCACGATGACCGGACATGCAAGCTAGCCAAAGCGCCCAAATTGCGTAAACATTCACAAATGTATCAAGGCCCTTTCTCCGTCTTGCGTTAAGTTGCGTTAAGTGGATGGGAAGAAGACGCAGAACTATCAGGCTGTGTGAGCAGGCTACTCCTGCACCTCTCTGTCCGCCTCCTTAGCGGCTCTCTGCCGATACACAGACTGTGAGCAGGCTACTCCTGCTCACCTCTATCCGCCTACGCAGCGGCTCTTTGCCGATATACAGCCCTGCTCCTGCTACTTGGTCAGATGGCGACTATGTAGGCTACTGTAGCCTACACACATGCTCAAAAGCAAACACTCATCAAGCAGCACTGCAATAGCAGCCAGACAAGCCTGTTCTCATTCAGCCTATGCCAGCCATAGGCTCTCCAGCCTGGTCTCGTTAAGTTTCGTTATCATGAAATAACGTGATAATATCATGTAATAACGTGATAAATATCTTGTAAAAACGTGAAAATATCATATCTTGAAATAACATGATATTTTCACGTTATAACGTGAAAATATCATTATCACGAAATAACGTGATAGTTTCATGTAATAACATGAAACATATCTTGTTAAAACGTGAAAAAGATCTTGTTATAACAAGAAACGTTCACGTAATTACTTGAAACTTTCACGTAATTACCTGATACTGAGCCTTTTATTTATTTCTAGTGTGACAGCAATACACCACCGTAAGTAACCACTCGGTAAGTTGCACATTTTTTTAAAAAAAGAATGTTTAGAGGTGTTTTAAGGACAGAATAGACCAGGCCTATTCAACTAGCGGCCCGCGGGCCAGATGTGGCCCGCTTCAAATTTCCTGTGGCCCGCGTCTCTCGTCATGAGAATGAACTCGCTTTGACGGGTGTGCATGGATCTTCATATGATTGGCGAGTATAGCGCACTGTCAGCCCGCCCTTATTGGCCAGACTAATTCTTCCAGTTATCTTCACTCAGAGAACACAGCACATCACTACACAAACTGACATTTCCAAATGTGTAACTAGTTTTAAATGTTATCATTAAATGTTGATTAAATTACGATTTCTTACCGCCAAAGATTCTAAACCTCGAGCGTGCGCAAATCTAAAATGAATCATAGGCCTACCCGGTCTCCGTTCCTCCGAGCCCTCGGGAAAGTTAGAGAAGGAGCTGTGGTTTGTAGAGAATTGCCTCTTGGCTTTATATTCCTTCTTCACAGCGATGGATTCGTTGCACAATAAACATGAAAGTCTCGTACTTGTTGCAGAGGGTAAAATTAACGATTCTCGTTGTCAATTAGACGTTTCTTTAGACAGAGCCATCTTCACTCCACTCGTGGGAATGTTATTGTTTGTGATTTGCGCAGGCTCGAAGTTTAGAATCTTTGGCGGTAAGAAATCGTGAAATAGATAAACAGAGGCAGAGCTGGCATTACTTTTTCTTTAAATTCAAGTATATTTGAGAGATTGGCGCTGTAGGCTACTGTGTGTGTTTGAAACACTTATGAGCCTAATTATCTTGAAGTAGGCTAGTTAAATCAACACTGCAATTTTTCCCACTGATGCATGATATGGCAGCTATCAGACATCAGGTATGAAATAGCCTATGGTTAGCCTGGGTGTTTTCAAATACTTGTATAGTTTGTGTGGCAGCCTATCACCTGTCTGAGAAGATTTTTTTATGGATATGGATAATAGGCTATGTTCTTAGTTTATATGCCAGTGTATAAAATTCAATTGAATTGAACTGAATTTTACTCTGATTTTATCAAATATTGTTGGATACAATTATTTTGCGGCGTCTTATTTTATGCGGCCCCTGAAAACCCAGTGATTTTTCCATTCGGCCCTCTTGGTACTGAAGTTGAATAGCCCTGGAATAGACCATGCTGTAGCGAGCAATGTCAAAGCCATACAGAGAACATTCTAGCGCAGGCAAATTGCAGAAACAGGATCAATTGTCAAGATTTAGGTGTCAAACACTCGTTTGCATGCTAGGCAATACAGAAAATACTGAACTATTCCTTTAATACTTAATACTTTAATACTATACTACTTCTTTTTTAAAACAGGCAAGGGTTACACCTTTGCTAAAGAAAAGTAGCCTAGTACACTTAATCCAACTGATGTGAAGAACTACAGACCTGTCTCCCTTCTTCCTTTCTTTAAAGGGATAATCCGGAGTGAAATTCACTTTAGATCAATTTTTCGGACTATTGGGAGTACATACGTTGAGTTGACACCAAAATCATGTCATTCGGATGTATTTTGAGAAAGTTCGAGTTCACCGTTTTTAGCCAAAACTCGTTAGCCTGTAAGTGACCGGGGCAGGTCCTTTCGCCACTACAAAACGCTATTTTTATACCTCTTCTACTGTTCCAAACAACGCTACACTTACGTGGTAGTGAGTAGAGGGTCCCTAAAGCCAAACCGAAGTATCCTCACGTCTTTATGTGGTCGGATAGAGAGTCCAGAATGAATTTAATGGAGTCAGTACCTTTCCGGCAATGTTAGTAAAGTGTTGTTGAAGCGTTGCGCAGCTGCCACGGCGACATTTCCGGAAGGTACTGACTCGATTAAATTCATTCTGGACTCTCTATCCGACCACATAAAGACGTGGGGATACTTCGGTTTGGCTTTAGGGACCCTCTACTCACTACCACGTAAGTGTAGCGTTGTTTGGAACAGTAGAAGAGGTATAAAAATAGCGTTTTGTAGTGGCGAAAGGACCTGCCCCGGTCACTTCCAGGCTAACGAGTTTTGGCTAAAAACGGTGAACTCGAACTTTCTCAAAATACATCCGAATGACATGATTTTGGTGTCAACTCAACGTATGTACTCCCAATAGTCCGAAAAATTGATCTAAAGTGCATTTCACTCCGGATTATCCCTTTAAGTTTGTGACTTCCTTTATCAGAATAACCTACTTGACCCTATGCAGTCTGCTTTCAAGAGTGATCATTCTACTGGAACTGCTCTTCTGTCTGTGACTGAAGGATTGAGAGTAGCTACTGTAAATCCTCTGCTCAGTCATCATGGTAATTCTGCTAGATTTATCTGCAGCCTTTGATACTAATTTTCCCTTGGGGATCAATAAAGTATCTATCTATCTATCTATTTATCTATCTATCTGTTAACCGTGCTATTCTCCTTTCTATACTATCTGACTTGGGTATTTCTGGGAAAGCTCTTGGCTGGTTCATAGCGTGTTCTGTGTTCTTTGTTCTGGACAGACCAAGTTGACCTCAGGTGTGCCTCAGGGATCAGTATTAGGGCCCCTGATTTTCTCAATTTACTTCCTTAGGTGAGATCATTCCCACCCATGGATTTGACTATCAGTGCTAGGCGGACAACACTCAACCTTACCTATCTTTCCCACCTGAGGCCTTTCTGCATGCCTTAAGGATATTTCAATCTGGATTAGGGATCGGCACCCTTCATCTTAATCTCTCAAAAACTGAGCTCTTGGTTTTTCCAGCAAAAACAGATATTCCCCAACAGATTAACATCCAGCTTGAGTCACCTTCACTGAAGGTGACGTAACTTGTGCGTCATAATTGACAACCGACTTAACTTCTCTGAGCATGTAACCTCAATTGCAAAATCATGTTGGTTTATCCTTTACAACATTAGGAAGATCGGACCTTATCTGACACAAGACTCCACACAGCTTCTTGCACAGGCCATGGTTATCTCCAAGATGGACTATTGTAATTCACTGTTAGCTGGCCTACTTGCTTGTGTATGAAGCTTTTTACAATTGATTCAGAAAGTGTCTCACACTACATATTCGCCTGATTTACCATTTTGGTCCATTTGTACCTTTTTACAGTCTCAAGCGCCTGTTTACTTTATGGCCTTATGGAACTCTGATGATTTGAATAGTGCCGGCTCTCGCCTCGTCTCCCGTCCTCTGGGACGTCATTAACGTTCCGGCAGAGAGGGTTAAATATGCATGTTTTTGTCTTTCTGTGAGCCACATATGCTATTCCAAATGTTTATTTCACAGTCTAAACACATTCATTACCAGACAAACACGCACACACACACACACATCAAGAAATAGCAACGTCACTGATAGTTTGTGTCTTTTTTTCTGTAGCCACTCCACACACACACTATGCGTGTGTGTGTGTGTGTGTGTGTGTTAGGGTGGAGGAGGGCAGCATCGACAGCTGTTTACGTTCACAACCTCAGTCGGCCCAGTTTTTCTCCACCCATTAGACTCTGACCATGACTCTGCAGAAAATATCCCACGCAGCTGTTGGAACTTGTAGCTGCAGTGGTGACCTCAGCCCTGAGCAAACACTTCAGCTGCTAATTAATAAAACATTAAGCAAGGGATATTTAGCCGCCCTTAGAGTCTATGGCAGAGTCGCAGCAGGTGAAAGTGCATTGTGCAGAGTAAGAGAACAAAAAGGACTGACTGAAAGACAGCATGGCAGGAAAGGCATGCAACGTTCTGATCACTGGGGCCAACCGTGGCCTGGGACTGGAGATGGTCAAGCAGCTTCTGGAGATGCCGTGTCCTAACCGGAAGATCTTTGCCTGCTGCCGTGACCCCAGCGCTCCCAAGTCCCAGGTGAGTGAGAGTTCAGCAGAGCTCAGTTGAAAAGAGAGCCAAGCCCTTGCTGTTGTTTCCTGCTTGGGTGTTGAAGTCCTTGTTCTTTTATGTTACAGGGTCTGCAGGAGCTGGCCAAGAAGCACCCTGGAGTCATTCATGTTATTCGCCTTGGTAACAAAGCATCTGAGCTCTCTTTCAACTCTAGTGCATCATCACACTTTACTAATCACATGACGCATATTGTTTCCATTACAGAATATTTCAAAACAAATAAATATGTTAATTAAGAATGGCATTGATGAATGACGAATGATAGACTTTGAGGTGCATTCAAATTCGCAAACAGTTGCAAACAATCTGAAGGGGTAGTTCTCCGCAAACATACAGTGGAACTAGATGTGAGTTTGATGAAGGCAACAATGCAATTACAGTTAGAATGGAATGTTAACACTGAATCGTTCCAATTTAACTGTTCAAAGAAAACATGTTCACCACAAGCTTTCGCCACTGTTTGCCAAACTTGAATACACCTCTGATGTTTGCCCGCTGTTTCGCTCAGACACCACCGACCCACGCGGTGTGAAGGAGGCCGCCAAGCAGGTGGGCGCGATCGTAGGCAAGAGTGGACTCAACCTGCTGGTGAACAACGCTGCTGTGCTGTTCAATGGCACCATGCAGACCACAGGAGTCAAGGAAATGCAGGATGCCTACAACACCAACATCATAGGGCCTATGTTGGTCACCAAGGTAACGGTCAAAAGAGGAAGCTTGAGAGGTGATTCTAGGCTGGGTGAACCATGCCTGACCTGCCACAACCTTTGGCTCCAATCACAAACTAGCTAATCCAAAAGATGCACTTGTTCATTTGACTGACGCTATATCCAAAGCAATTCACATGTCAAGTACTTCAAGGGCCTAGCCTAACGAGCTAGCGCTAAACAAATCATCTTCTTGTTTTCAAGTAGCAGGATGCTTAACGCTCACAACTTCTGCTAACCCTCTTAACCCTAACTTCTTCTACTGACTCTGTACACAAAGTGATTGGCCCGGGTCTCGTTGAAAATGGCAAGCCCCCAAGTCAACGGAGAGTTGCTAGACTACCTCGGCAGCAAATTAGATTTGCTACCGCTAGGGGCGTCTAGATTTCTAGGCTAACGAGGGCCATCATCGTCAAAGCAACTCAGGCAGACGTGCTTTGCTTTTCTGGCTCCTGCATGCTAGCTCAGCTCCTTAGCCACTACACACCACCGCCATTCTAAATGAGAGGTATAGATCTCTCCATCTTTCTCTCTGTTAACCTTTTCCTCTCACTCCTTTAATTAGGAGTTCCTTCCATATCTGTGTGAGGCGGCGAGGAGCAGTGGGAAGATGGGGATGTCCTGCAGCAGAGCGGCCGTGATCAACATCTCCACGACGCTGGCTTCCATTTCAACCGTTCCTGAGATGTTCTCTAACTTCCCTGCCACCCCCTACCGCGTTACCAAGGTACCGGCACTGTCATATATCATATAAATCTCATCGCTATCGTATGATCATGAGTCCAATCATTCCCTGTGCTAGAGTGAACAACCAATCCATTTTGTTCACAGTAAAGCTATGGCGCATGTACTCCACATTATTAGACAGAAAGCTACCTGCCCATGGATTAATTGCAACACTCTCACCTGTTGTGGCTTCATTTGCTGAAATGAACTACTGCTTCCTTTCCCACACAGGCCGGTCTGAACATGTTGACAGTCTGTAACTCACTGGAATTCAAGAAAGACGGGGTGCTGTTTACCCTCCTGCACCCGGGATGGGTGCGCACGGACATGGGGACACAAGCGGTGAGTGTCTGTTGAGAGCAGTGCCTCTCAAAGTGTGGTCCGGGTCCGGGACATGGTCCACGAGTATATGTGGCAGAGGTGGAAAAAAGTACTAAAATATTGTGCTCAAGTACCAATACTCTGATAAAATATTACTCAAGTACAAGTTAAAATACCATCTGAAAATATACTCAAATAAAAGTAAAAAGTAGTTTAAGTAAAAGTTACTTAGTTACTTTTTTTAGGAGGCAGCTAAGGTAGCTAAATTGCTAGGTAATACCATTTGCCTTAGGGTTTTTTTTCATACTGACAGTAGGCTACGCGATGACCTTGAGAAATTGGAGATCTATATGAAAAATCACACTGAAGTTATCCTTTTTAAAATGATTTCGGCTTACATGTAGGTATGCAGGCATTTCCACTGTATATTTTTATTTTACCTGAATATTTTAAATTCCAAATTAAATGTCAAAACGAATGTCGGACGAAATGTAAAGTTTGCCTTTTGTATATAAATTGGCTAAGAAAGACTATCTAAGGTTACTCACACTCAACCTTGGCAAAATGGTAGGCCTATTAGTCCACCTGCACAACGATTCATAGTAGTGGCTATCTTTTGTTTATTTAGTTGAGCATCGCTAGGTTAATGGACTGCTTCATGCCCTATTGAAGGACATGCTGATCATTGTCACCTTAGTGGTTCCGGCGATTTTTTCTACTCAAGTAACTGATTGGATATGATGTAACAAAGTGCCATACTTCACTCAAAATGTAATCAAGTAAAATTTTAAATACATATTCTTAAAACTACTAAAAAAATCCAAAATACACAAAAAAACTACTTAATACAACTCAATACAGTAACTTGAGTAAATGTATTTAGTTACTTTCCACCTCTGATATGTGGTAAAATATCACAGATGAGTTGTTTGCAATATTGAACCAACTTGAATGTAAATCCAACCAGTTCTGCAACACTCCCTATGTAAGCTATGCCAATTTATCAAATGAATCCTCTGACACAATAATAAGCACAAAAACAATTAGCAAGGTGGTTCAGTAAGTAGGCCTATTGTGTAATATACTGTTGAAATATGTTGAAATACTGTTTAAATATTTTTTAAGCTAAGTGTTCCGTGAGGGTTTTTTTTTTATTGGCCAAGTGATCGACGTTGGAAACATTGAGTGATATAGACATATAGTTTGACCGATGGTGCTGCAGTTTCTGGTTTCAGTACTGCTGTTTCAATGTGCATTTGTTCATGACTAGACTTAGTGATCCACAATTATTTAATTGTCCTGCTTAAAGTCTTAATTAATATCGTAATCAAGTTATTCTTTTGTAGGGTCTCAGGTGTTTTATATGTATGTTATATTCAGAAATGATCTTATTAGCTCATTATTAGCTTATTAGCTGTTTATTTTAACTGTGTAGTTTGTAACACACTGTATGGCTGAATATGTGATATGATAAATTACTGTCTAACAGGCTGACATTGATGCCCACGAGAGTGTTCGTGGTATGCTCCGTGTCATGGATTCCCTGACGGAGAAACATAACGGAGCTTTTCTGGACTACGAGGGGAAACCAATGCCCTGGTGATAATGAAGACATTAACAAAGTGTCATGGCGTCATATGTTGCAACTTCATCTGTCTGGTTACTGTCTAGCTCTGGCACCAAAATGAAATATTTGGTGTGGAGATGTTCATATATATGTTTGGCCTTATGTTATAGGGTGAGATAAGGTAAATTGGGACACTTTTTGGTAGATCACAAATAAAACTATTTAAAATGCCAAACAGGGTGAAAGTGAAGACTTTTATCACTTCATATGAGTCTTAGCAATATTTCTGTGCAGAAAATATGCTTCCAAATATAATATTTTTAAAGATATTAACCTTCAAAGACCACAAGACACCATACCTCAGACCAAGAAAGTGTTCAGGTAAAATGGGACACTCGGTCAGGTAAAATGGGACAGTCAGTTTAGAATTGAAAAATTTGCAACAAATTGTAGAATAATGACATTGTTTATTTGTATTTTTTAATCATTTAATGATAGTGTTCAGATGTGTGTGTTTGTGGGTGCGTGTGTGCACAAGCACAAGCGTGCAAGTGTGTGTAAGTGTGTGTGAGTGTATGGGCCTACTTTGAGTGTGAAAAGGCTAATATGCGGCTAATATGCTAACACCTTAACGCTAATGGCAAATGTAATGTAAAAGTGTCCCATTTTAGCTGATTTTTTTGTCCCAATTTGCCTGATGCACACCAAAGTCACTAAAATTCATTTTCCTTAAAAAGTAAAGGACATAGCCCAAAAGTTTTGATATTAATTTAAACCTCTCATGAAATAGCATACATTTCATGAGAGTTTTGTATAATATTGTTTTTGTTTCAACTACAATATCCTTATGATCATTAAGACAGAATCGGCTTGCCATGGGGCTTTCCTTGCAATTATTGGGTCCACTGATGTTTTTAATCTTGGCACCTCCCATTTGTGATACTTTAGACCAATCAAAATGATTTTATTTGGTAAAGGACATATGTAGTGACAATATAATGACATGTTTTCTGATTGGCAGCTAATATTTAAAGAGATAAAGGTCTAAAACCAACTTTGTCCCATTTTACCTGATGTCCCAATTTACCTTATCTCACCCTACTGTTCTACTCACACTCTTTCTGTAAGTCGCTCTGGATAAAAGTGTCTGCTAAATAAATAAATGCATGTATGTATACATGTACTAAGCCATGAAATAAAGTTACATGAAAATGTGTTTGGTCTACATTTGTTATTCTGCTTTTGTCAGGAAAAAATCCTCTCTCGTACCATTCTCTGTAACCAGATATGCAAAAATGGGACATTATCCCTACTCCTTATCAGTTAATGACGAGTTCTTAATCAGTATACAGTTGTTTTGCTTGAGAACTGAACTACATTTGTGTGAAAGACAACCTATAGATGATTGGGAATTTGCTTTTATGTCATCATATTTTCGGCCTGTATTAAACTGTTGCTGGCCATCCATGGCAGTAAAATGTAGTCTGGGAGGTTTTGACAGAGATTGTGCTGCACAGTTAGCCTGGGTTTTCCCATACTGCCTTGCGCGGTGATTTCAATCCCGCTGCTAAGCCAGTCTGGAAACTAACGCCCAAATGTTCGCCTGATGTTGGCGAACCAATCACAGAACATCCGAGAAGTTTCCGTTGCCTTCTTGCGTCTACATTCGACGCCAAAGGATTTACGGCAGCCCTTAGCGTTGCATACGAACGAGTTGGGTGAGCTATGCGTATTTGATAGACATCCGTGGCGTCCAATGAACGGATCTGGGCATTTTTTCAAATACGAGAAAATGAACGTCTGGTTGCCAGACCACGTCTCATTTGAGAAGTGGTAGGCGTTAGCCAGGCTACTGCACAGTAGCATTCTTGTGTTTGTTTATCTGTCTGCTCATCCATTACCTTGCTTTCTTTTTCAGTACACACTGGCATTAAAATCTAACCGGCTAGACAGGAACTTTAGTACACTTTTAATCTTTCTGATTTAAAGATGTTCAGAGACTTTATGTCACTGGTACTGATGCTAGCACAGTGTGTGCACTAATACTGATGCTAGCACACATGCTATTAGTGTGTGCACTGCTACTGATGCTAGCACACAGAGGACTTGGCTGGAGATTGAGGGCCTGCTGTGTGTCTTGTGGGTCCAGTGGTTCTCATGTTGTTTTGGGGTCATTTCAGCATGAATAACCAGCAGGTAAACAAGGTGTGATGCACTCAATGGTATGCTACACAACCATGTCAAGACACATACAGTAGACAGCAGGTGAGAATATTTCCTCTCTGAATTAAGTGGCCTTTTAATGACAATGGTCACATATACAATAACCAGATTATTCCTATGGTTCATGACCTGACTCTAGCAGGTTTGGTTTTATTGTTTTCAAGATATGTTCCCGCAGTCAGTAGATCGATCGCACTGCGATACATAATAATGCACTCAGATTCAGAGTCTACAGGTGGATGTCACAATATACTGTATATATAAAAATAATACTTTTCAATGGTTTTGAAGCTGCCAGGGTCTGAATCTGCTACAGTGCAGTTCTATGTGGTAAATCTGAGTTAGGATACTTTGATACAGATTGCTATGAATTTGATAACTCCAACTTGAAATTGGAGTACGGGTATAAGAAATGAAGGAGGGGGGCATAGGGGAAATTTAGTGAGAAGTGCAATGTCCACCTCACTGCTTTAAAACAATTTAGTCAACATAGAATAGCTTGTGGCTGTTGAGATCACTGTCAATTAAGATATATTGATTTTAGGCCAGTCAATCTAGCGTTTGACCCATAACTAATTGCAATAGTAATCATTCCAAGTTTTTTGTGATCCCTAGGTATATATAATTAACATATAAAAAATCTACCCATTTATATTTAGTGGAACATACGTTTTCAATGTCAAAGGTAGCAATTTCCAATGCATTTTGCCATTGGGATTTACTACTGGTGAAATGGGTAACATTTTAAACTGTAGATATCAAATTGTTTACTCACATTAAGGCAAATATTTTTTGTATTGCAAGTTTTCTGAAATGTGATGTTTAGATATGCAAATGAGACCAGTTTTACTTAAATATGCAATAATTTGCATACATTTCTAGAAAACTAAATCTGAATAATAGGTACAGTCAGCTTCAAAATAATTGCTGCATTTTGCTTCTATATTGGATACCAAAAGCCTATGCAAAGGGAATATACTTCAATATTACTTCATATCACCTCAGAAATGAGGCAATCAAGTCAAGTCAAAATCAATGTGTTTCAATGGAAGTACATTATAGAACAAATGATTGTCAATGATATGGTATGATGGAAGTATCTCAGTGCATGCCATCTCACTTGATATGTTGTCTAAAGGTCAATATTCCTTATGTGACTTGGCATGTGACTTGAGATACTTCCATCATACCATATCATTGACAATCATTTGTTCTATAATGTACTTCCATTGAAACGCATTGATTTTGACTTGACTTGATTTCCTAATTTCTGAGGTGATATGAAGTAATATCTAATTGGCTTTTGGTATCCAATATAGAAGCAAAATGCAGCAATTATTTTGAAGTTGACTGTACCTATTGTTCAGATTTAGTTTTCTAGAAAAATATGCAAATTATTGCATATTTAAGTAAAACTGGTCTCATTTGCATATCTAAACATCACATATCAGAAAACTTGCAATACAAAAATCTTTGCCTTAATGTGAGTAAACAACTGTGAAAGTTTCAATTTGATATCTATAGTTTAAAATTTTACCCATTTCACCAGTAGTAAATCCCAATGGCAAAATGCATTGGAAATTAGAATAGAATCTTTATTTGTCATTATTCAACAAGTTGAACAACGAAAATTGCAAGTGTCCACTAACAGTGCCAGTATAAAAATAAAGATAAGAGATAAAACCTAAAATATAAAAGTATAAAATACATATAAATAAATAAATACATTCACATCAGCGGGCTTTGGCAGCATTTAGAAGTGATATGGTTGATGGGTAGAAACTGTTCTTAAGTCTGTTTGTATGTGTTTTTGTGGATCTGAAACGTCTGCCAGATGGCAGACGTTCGAAAAGTTTGTGTCCTGGATGAGTGGGGTCTTGGAGGATCCTGGCAGCACTCTTGAGGCAGCGTGATTTGTACAGGTCCTCTAGAGGGAGGAGACTGCTTCCAACAATCCGCTGGGCAGTGTGAATTATCCTGTCTAGCTTCTTCCTCTGTGCAACTGTGCAGCTGGAGTACCATGCACAGAGGCAGTAGCTCAGGACGCTCTCCACTGTGCTGCGGTAGAAGGACACCAGAAGCTTCTCTGTGATGTTGTTTTTCCTGAGGACCCTCAGGAAATAGAGTCTCTTCTGGGCCTTCCCCACCAGCTCTGCAATGTGCAGTCCCCAGGTCAGGTTGTCACTGATGGTGACTCCAAGGAAGCGGAACTCCGAGACCCTCTCCACGCAGGCCCCATTGATGTGGAGTGGCTGGATGTTGTGCCTCTTTTTCCTGAAGTCAACAACCAGCTCCTTGGTCTTTGTTGTGTTTAGGAGCAGGTTGTTGTCCCGGCACCACACTGACAGTCTCTCCACCTCCTCCCTGTAGGCTGACTCATCTTCCCCTGTAATGAGCCCCACCACTGTCGTGTCGTCCGCAAACTTGACGATGGTGTTGCTGTGGTGAATGGGGGTGCAGTCATGGGTATATAGTGTGTAAAGGAGGGGGCTCAGCACACAAACCTGTGGGGAGCCAGTGCTGAGGCTGATGGCTGTAGAGAGGTGTGGGCCCACTCTGACCCTCTGGGTGCGTTCTGTAAGGAAGCTCTTAATCCAGAGGCAGGTGGGGTGTGGTAGTCCAATGTCCAACAACTTATTCACTAGTCTGTGGGGAAGTATGGTGTTAAATGCAGAGCTAAAGTCTATGAAGAGCATCCGTGCATAGCTCCCCCGTTGTTCTAGGTGGGACAAGACAGTGTGGAGAGCGGTATTCACGGCGTCCTCTGTAGATCTTTTTGCTCTGTAGGCAAACTGGTGTGTGTCGATCGAAGGATTGCTACCTTTGACCTTGAATAAAAGTATGTTCCACTAAATATAAATGGGTAGATTTTTAATATGTGATGCAGGAGGGTTTAAGGATCAATAAAAAATATGAACCATTACTATTGCAATTAGTTTAAGTTTTGGCCCTTTTTGAGCTAGATTGACTGGCCTATTGTTGCATCCATCAATGTATCTTAATTGACATTTAATCCCTTTTGTGCCATGGAGAGTGGCAATCTGAAATCTTTCCTGCTTCTTGCCAAATAGGCTATAACTACATCACTTTAATGCTGTTGTTATTGGGCTGAAGTTTTTTATGCACATTCAACTGACCTGTGGGGTGGTTTGCAAATTTGCTACTGCTTAATGCATGACATGGTACAAGAAAAACTGCCCTGTCATCATGATAGTTGAGATCTCTCCTAAAGGAATACTCAGCTGCATGTCAAGTATGCAAATGTTATAGTGATCAACTGAGTCAACTCCCCGCCCAACCATTGGCACCACCCAGCAAGAGCCTTTCTCTCAGCTTGTAACATTGCATCTGCAGAACTATGAAGAAGGAGTGGCCACAGTCTTAAAACAACACTACCACAGAGTGTTATTAGACCAGTCCATGCTATAAATACTGAGGTGGCGGGAGCAGTGAGTGAGACAGTGAGTCAGACTGAGAGAACGAGAAAATGGCAGGAAAGAGTTGCAACATTCTGATCACCGGGGCCAACCGTGGCCTGGGGCTGGAGATGGTCAAACAGCTGGCGGAGAAGTCGATTCCTAACCGGAAGATCTTTGCCTGCTGCCGTGATCCCAGCGCCCCCAAGGCCAAGGTGAGAGTTCAGCAGATTTCAGGTGACAAGTTAGCGAAAGCGTTTGTTGTTGCTTCCTGCTTGCGTGTTAAAGTGCACATTTGTGCATGTGTTACAGAGTCTGCAGGAGCTGGCCAAGAAACACCCTGGAGTCATCCATGTTCTTCGCCTTGGTAATAAAACATCTACATTTCCGCTGTAATCTACAATTTTAGTACCATTTTATTATTCTGTAGAACAGTAAGGATATCGTCTCTATCTGTTTTATCCAGCATGATATTGTTATTACACGTGCACCAACATGTGATTAGGCCGACAGTGGGGATTATTTGTTTAAGGACAAAATGGAGGAAACCCATTAACTTCATCACTGTTTCTGTCAGATGTTGCTGACCTGTCCAGCATTCAGGAGTCTGCCAAGAAGGTTGGCTCAATCGTGGGGAAGGATGGACTCAACCTGCTGGTGAACAATGCTGGCATGGCTCCATGGGATAACACAGAAAACTTTAAACTCAAAGACATGCAGGACACCTTCAATACCAACGTTGTAGGAACCATGATGGTTACTAAGGTAACTCAGGCACTCAAGAAGAATATGATGATGTGGTGCTTCAGCGTGAAGATAGCTGCAACATAGCTTTCTCTAGCCATTTTTAAAAATGGTGTCTATTTCTTACTCAGTTATTTTCTGCTCCTTCTTTTGTGTGTGATCAGGAGTTCCTGCCATATCTGCGTGAAGCAGCAAAGAGCAGTGGGAAACCAGGGATGTCCTGTTGCAAGGCAGCTGTGATAAATATCTCCACAATACTGTCCAGCATATCGTATGCCCCAGCAAATATTTCCCTCTTCCCAGTTGTGGCAGTTTCATATCGTCTAAGCAAGGTATGACAGCTTCAGCACTACAGTTGCCCTTTGCACTGGAAGAGTGACCATGATGTATTGTCAGTCTTTCATGGCAGTGTTCGCATCTAGCTGGAAAGTTACAGAGTTCACTCTCTCCCTCTCTCTCTTTCTCACACACACTCTCTGTTTCTTCGTTTCTCTCTCTCTCTCTCCGTGCAGGCAGCTTTAAACATGCTGACAGTGTGCCAATCACAGGAATTCAAGAAAGACGGGATTCTGTTTACACTCGTGCACCCCGGATGGGTGCGAACTGACATGGGGGGCCCAGACGTGAGTATAACCGTACAGTCTTGTTGTGCTTATCAGTCAAATACACTTCATAAAATAATCATGACCTGTATGACCTGTTGGTTTTTATAATTTGAGGTAATTGTTGGATAAATGTTATGTTGACTTTATTCATTATGAATGCACATGAGTGTGACATTTCTTGACAATGGCATACAAATGATAATATTACCACTAGTTGTTTGGTTTACAGTCACTCTGACAAAACTTACCAGTTATTATTCAACAGTCACCTCATATAGTTTGTCACTAGATTTTGGTACAGACTTCCTTCAAATTGATATTGAGCATCCCTCTGAGATCAGACTAGTCTTTCACTGTCATTCCTTCTTAGTGATTGAGTAATTCCTCTCTTCCTCTCTCGCTGCTGTTGATAATAGAGACCAACCCAATCATTGGACTATAAATGTGAACACAGAATGTTAACGATGTTCATTATTATGCATGTGAAAATGGAAAATTATGAATAGTAATGTTAAAAAACATACACCAACTAACAATCCCAACAATTCATCCAGTATTTGGCTTAATGTCTCAAATACCCAGCATGCTAAGTAGACATATTATCAAAATCAATATGAGTATCTTATGTGGAAGACGGCCCCAGGCAGGCAGATCTAGTAGCGCCCGCTGTCCTGTGTTGTCCTACTGCCCAAGAGAGAGCCCCATCAGTCTGACTGCATGTGATTTATTGCTTGCCACTAGGGGGAGATAGATGCCCCTGAGAGTGTCAGTGGAATGCTGCGCGTCATGGAGTCCTTGACTGAGAAGAATAATGGAGCTTTTCTGGACTACAAAGGAGAAACTCTACCCTGGTGAAAATGAAGGAGTACCATTCTACATGCCAGCATTTCATGTCACTTATGCTGTGTTAAGGTCACCATCTAGCCCACTTATGATTGTACACTACAATGTGTGGTCACAATGTTACTTCTGTACGTTTGCTTTGCTATTCTCATCACAATAAAGTTGAACGCACAAGAGTTATGTCCACTCCTTTTGAGCAAATCAGGAGGCCTTAATAGCTGCCTTTCAGTGAGAGTGTTTGAGCCTCTTCCCAGTATGTTGGAGGATATGAATGGCATCTGTTGGCCATACTATTCATGACTTCATGCATCCATGTTATGAACGCATGCGTGCATGTATTCATGAGTATGCAAAAGCTGGGTGGGAGCAATTGATAAACGAAGCCAGGCTAGGACACACCAGGCACACTTGAGGCAAATCCATGTGAGTGAGGGGCCTGTATACCTCCACACTCGCAAGACTGGGGAGACAAAAGGGGGCTACAACTGTACACATTTGCGGGGTGTATTTGTCCTCTCTTTGTCTATCACAGAGCAGTAGATAAAACAGAGTGGCGACACTAGACCTCCATAGGAAAAAATGGCAGCGCTTTTCCAGGCTATTTCCACGTTATGGGACTTTTGGAACTATTTACGGCCAATCTCTTGGTCAGTAGTCAATGAGTTAATTGATTACACCTTCCAGCATCCAAAAGTACATCCCTTGTGATTCAGCCATTCAGCACAGGTTTTTTGGAACTTTTGATTGTCTGGCGGTAACATCAAAGGCCCAATCCCAATGTCAGCCCTAAGGACTCAGAGGCCCAATCCCAATGGCAGCCCTAAAGACGAGGACTAAGGACACACAGACTTAATTGATCTCAGGTGCTAAGTGAGTGAGTGTGTGAGGCCACATGGGCTCAGATAGGTATTTTGGGATTGGGACAGCACTTCACGAGATCACATGTACCCTGGCGATGTTTACTAACAAAGACGTTGCTAACATTTGCACCATGCACATGTGTGTCGTGCGTGTTGTTGTTTACCTTCATTTCCGGATTTTTCTATGATCGCCGCGGTAAAGGTCACAACACTTTGAACTGTGGGTAATTCCCTTAGGTTAAGTCTGCACCGATGCAGACTCACGGAAAGGGCTTGGTAAGTGTGTACTCAAACCCTCACGCCTGTTGTAATTCGACATTGGGACAGCCCTAAGCCCTTACGAATTTCGCGAGAACGCGCACCAAAGTCCTTGAGTCCGTGATTCCGGACATTGGGATTGGGCCAAAGAGTGTTGCAACTCTCTCTTTCTATCGCTCTTTCACTACAACTGCAGGGGCCTGTGACTCAGCACAACTATGTCACCTGTCTGCAGAGGTGGAAAACTCCAGCTTCAGAAAGTAAAAGTCCAATCAGCATCTTATTAAGCCACATACATACCCCCCCCCCCCCATTAACTGTCCCACCACCACTCCACCTATGTATTGGTTCTACCTGTGCACTTAAGGTGATCTCATCAATTACAGTAGCTGCTCTACGTGGCTGAAGAGTTAATTAGAATCAGCTGGTTTAAGTGAGTAGTTGGCACAGATATGTGGTATAACTTTTACTCTCTGAAGCTGGACTTTTTCCACCTCTGCCTGTCTGAAGTCATAATTAAGTGGGAGGGCCATTAGCAGAGCAAAAGGCAGTCAATACTGCAGGTGAAAGTGCACCACACAGAGAGATACACTGAGTGAGAGAGAGCGAGAGAGAGAGAGAGAGAGAGAGAGAGCAAATGGCAGGACAAGCTTGCAAGGTTCTGATCATAGGGCAACCTTGGCCTGAGTTGGCAGAGATGTCCAGTCCTGGACATTAATATATTAGACTTGCTTCTTTTACTGTTAGATTATAGGTCAGATATGGAAATGATGGCAGGTGAGCATATCTGACCTATAATTTAACAGTAAAAAAAGCAATTTTAATCAAATCAGTGCGAAATCACAACATTATAAAACAAAATAATTTCACAAAAAATAGTTTATTTTAACAGTTATTTCAACAGTTTAGTTTATTGCGTAACTACTGAATGTACTAATGGCCTCCAATAATGTATTTCAAGACAAAATTGTCATTGCACATGAATGACATTACATTCAATTACATCTAAGCAGCTTCATGGACATGGACATGGAATGATTCATTTGTTTCAGTTGGCACTTTTTCTGTCTGATGCTTTTAACATGCCCAGCATTCAAGAGTCTGTCATGGACCTTGTTTTGTGCACTGGTGCACAGTCATGTTGGAACAGGAATTGGCCATGCTCCAGCTGGGCTTGGTCCTTTAGTTCCAGTGAAAGGAACTCTGTATTAACCAGTAGATTTTAGACAATTCCATGCTCCCAACTTTGTGGGAACCGTTTGGGGGTGGCCCCCTCCAGTTCCAACATGACTGTGCACCACTATAGTCCACCTGTAGACACAACTCTGGTTTGGAAGGCCTCTGCCCTTCTTTTAGGAAGGCCTGTGATTGCAGTAATCAGCAAGAAAATTCTTTAGAAAAAAGAAATGAAAAATCATGTTTTGATATAAAACCTCTCAGCAATGTTTGCCAATATTTTTAAAGTGGTATAGCTTTCATGTGGCAGTTGAAATTTAGATCACTATCAATCAAGATACCATGATTTGTTCCTTTGCTTTAAAGGTATACTATGCAACGTTTTTCAGTTAATCAATTCGTTCCATACTGTTATATATGATTAAATGAGTCATTACCGGTCGAACGGTGTTTTTTTTGGCCGCTCTAGTGGTCTGTAGCGGTAGAACCACACTTGCAACTTCAGGAGACACCGGGCACGCACCCATGCTCTACTCCAGGAAGTGTCATGTAAAGTCTCATGAAAAGGCACGGCAGACTGACCGATTGAGGATTTTTGTCAAATATACACGCTAAAGCTGTAGGGGAAGCTCTGCAGAGAAATATGCAAGCATAAAACGAGCGAAAATGAAAAGTGAAAGCGAAACCGGCGATGAAATCGCCAATCCTGCATAGTATACCTTTAATCCCTTATGCATGGAGGGTGGCAACCTTGATCTGTGGTGTACAAGTCTGTGTGAAGTGACACTTCATCTCTGTCAGTGTGTATTTTGCAAGGTCATTACTGCTCCATGCCACAATTAAAACACAAACAGGTGCACTAAACTACCCCGTCATTATGATATGATCAACTATTGGCTCCACCCAGCCAGAGCCTGTGCCTGAGCTCAACATTTTTATCTGTGGAACTATAGGAGTGGCCGCAGTCTTAAACCAACACTACAGAGTGCTTTAAGACCAGTCCACAATAAATACTGAGGTGGAGGCAGCAGTGAGTTAGAGAGAGAGACAGTGAGTCAGACTGGGCGAACGAGAGAATGGCAGGAAAGAGTTGCAACATTCTGATCACCGGGACCAACCGTGGCCTGGGGCTGGAGATGGTCAAACAGCTGGCGGAGAAGCCGATTCCTAACCGGAAGATCTTTGCCTGCTGCCGTGATCCCAGCGCCCCCAAAGCCCAGGTGAGTTCAGCAGATATCAGGTGATAAGCTAGCGAAAGCTTTTGCTGTTGTTTCCTGCTTGTGTGTTAAAGTGCACATTCTTGCATGTGTTACAGAGTCTGCAGGAGCTGGCCAAGAAACACCCTGGAGTCATTCATGTTATTCGCCTTGGTAACTAAGCATTTACATTTAGGCTATATTTACCATTTTAGTACCATTTTTTTTCTGTAGAAGTGTAAGGATATCATCTCTCTATTCTATCCAGCATGATATTGTTATTACACCAAAATGTGATTAGGCCGACAGTGGGGATTTGGGGCTAATTTGTTATTTGTTTAAGGACAACATGGATGAAACCCATTCATTTAGTCACTGTTTCTGTCAGATGTGAATGACCTGTCCAGCATTCAGGAGTCTGCCAAGAAGGTTGGCTCAATCGTGGGGAAGGATGGACTCAACCTGCTGGTGAACAATGCTGCTATGCTTCCATGGGACAACACAGAAACCCTTAAACTCAAAGACTTGCAGGACACCTTAAATACCAACGTTGTTGGAACCATGATGGTTACTAAGGTAACTCAAGGACTCAAGAAGAAGAATCGTGAAGATATAGCTGCAACAGCTTTCTCTAGCTATTTTAAAAAACGCAGGTGTAGGTTTCCTTAGGTGTCTATTTCTTGCTCAGTTAACACTATTTCTTTGCAGTAATGTGGTACTTAAGAGTTGACGAACTCCGGTGATATGCAAATTCTGTGCTGCAGACATTGCAGAGGACTTTGTTTTAATCAACACTTTCTTTTTAACACCGTCAGGCCGTTTTTTTTTAAAGTAAATGTTCCAATCAATGATCCAGGCAGCACATTCTCGTCTCCCCATTTTACGGTCTAATGGTTACTGACTAGCCTGACGAGCCAGACCCACATCAAGATGTAGGGCCTGGACACTCACCGTAGACAGGGCTCAATCGGAGGGGTGGTATAAACAGTTGTCTTTCAAATTCCCTCCCCGCAATAGGATAACGCTAAACGAATCATCTTCTTGTTTTCAAGAAGCAGGATGCGTAACCTTCCCTCTCCATGCAATAGGATAACGCTAAACGAATCATCTTCTTGTTTTCAAATAACAGGATGCGTACTGTAGCAACTTCTGGTCGTATGTCAGTCACCATTATGTTAAGCCCACCCACCAACTCTATACACGCTGTGATTGGCCCGCTTGATTTTCCAGTTCTCAGCTCCTAAGCTCTACAGAGTGTTGCTAGACTGCCCCGCCAGCCAAATTACATTTGCTGCCGCTTGGGGCGTCTAGATTTCTAGGCTAGTTACTGACTAGAATGGCCCCGGGTCAAAGGTCATCGATTAATCTGCGTTAATTTTTTTAATCAGTTATTTTATCTCAAATTAATTAATCTAAATTAATCAGTTATTTTGACAGCCCTAATTCTGTTCCTTCTTTTCTTGTGTGTGATCAGGAGTTCCTGCCATATCTGCGTGAAGCAGCAAAGAGCAGTGGGAAAGCAGGGATGTCCTGTTGCAAGGCAGCTGTGATCAATATCTCCTCATCAGGAGGCATCATATCGAGAGCCCCTAAGACTATCCCCCTCTTCCCAGTTGTGGCAGTTTCATATCGTCTAAGCAAGGTACTGACAGCATCAGCACTACTTTTGTGTGCCCTTTGCACTGGATAGTCTAGTCGTAATCCCCATAGGCCCAATAGTAAACCCAGAAATGTTGAGTACCCTAAAGTTTTATTGCATAAATGTGATCTATAGGCCTAGTGGATGAAATTCAACTTGGTTGCCTAAAGTTGCACTTTGGGCAATTTGCATAATTAGCATAAATATATAGCCAATTAAGGCGAATAGGGTGCAGGTGAATAGGGTAAAAAAATTAAATAATAGATATCACTATGAAACTTTCTCAGTTGATTACTTGTGTTAAGATGAGAAAAAAAATGTATTGCATGTTTTTTATATTTTAATGTTTACATATGCAAATTAGGCCCTATCCCATAAAAAAGGCTCTAATTTGCATACACACAAAATCAGATAGTGTGATAAAGCCAGGCTCAAAATGTTTCTTTTTTCCAAAGTAAACATGTATACTTGGAGGGCTGAGTTGGTGAAAACCTTTAAAGGAACCTGTTAAGGAGGCAGTGTTAACCCATTGACCCATTTAATCCCAATGGTCATAATTGTGATCGTACAAAAACATGTTGCTCCTGTGCCTTTAAAATGTCATAGTTATTTTATATGTTGTATATAGTTCTTGTATAGTTAATGTGTATTTGTGTACGTGTGCATGCTGGATATAGTTATTTTGCATATTATGTATAGTTCTTGTAGGTTTGCGTGTGTGTGCATGCTGTTATATAGTTATTTTGCATGGAGCACCTAATTTCTTAATCCGTCCGTCCATAGGTCAACACTGCCTCCTGACCAGGTTCCTTAAAGGTTTTCACCAACTCAGACCCCAAGTACACATGTTTACCCTTGGAAAAAAAATATTTTGAGCATGACTTTATTAATAAACAATCTGATTTTGTCAGTATATGCAAATGAGCGCATGTTTAATGAGACATGGCCTCATTTGCATATGTAAACATTAAAATATAAAAATATGCAATACATTTTTTTCTCATCTTAGCACAAGTAACCAACTAAGAAAGTTTCAAAGTGATATCTATTATTTATTTTTTTTACCCTATTCACCTGCACCCTATTCACCTTAATTGCCTATATATTTATGCTAATTATGCAAATTGCCCAAAGTGCAACTTTAGGCAACCAAGTTAAATTCCATCTATTAGGCCTATAGATGACATTTCTGCAATAAAACTTTAGGGTACTCAACATTTCTGGGTTCAAGAAATTACGACTAGACTAGGAGGAGACTGAGCATGATGTATTGTCACTCTTTCATGGCATTGTTTGAATCTTGTCAGAATGTTACACAGTTCACTTCTGCAGAAAGATGTCATGCATGCCATGACTGCAAGTTACTTTCCCATAAGAATTTCACAACTCTTGCTTCTATGGCATATGAAACCTTTCAATTCAATTCAATTCAAAAGTGCTTTATTGCCAATAATTGTGATAATTGCTTTGGCAATACAAATGTCTAAATATTTGTCATGCCAATATTGGCATGACAAATATTTAGACATTTGTATTGCCAAAGCAATTATCACAATAACAACAGACAACTAGAAATGCAATTCCAAGGAATTACCAGTGCATGAAAATGCAAAAATATATAGATAGATAATGTAGATATGGTTACTAAGGTGTAGCTAGGGTAAACATGGTGGTTGCATAGTTTAAAGACAGTTGATGTGTGAAGGTAGACAGTTTAAAGCTTAAACATTCCAGTTGTACTTAACTAATGATTTCTAAAAGGTATGTTAAAATGTTATCTAACTATGTTAACAATGATAACCAGGTTGATTGGTTTACTTAGCTAATGATTTCTAACAGTTATGGTAAAAATGCTAACAATGCTAACAATGTTAACTATGTTAACAATGTTAACCAGGTTGATTAGCTAACCTAGCTAATGATTTCTATCATGCTAAAAATGTTAACTATGCTAACAATGCTAACTATGCAAACCAGGTTGATTAGCTAACTTAGCTAATCATTTCTAACAGTTATGCTAACAATGCTACCTATGATAACAATGCTAACTATGTTAACAATGCTAACTAGGTTGATTAGCTAACTTAGCTAATCATTTCTAGCAGCTATGCTAAAAATGCTAACAATGCTAACCATGCTAACTAGGTTGATTAGCTAACTTAGCTAATCATTTCTAGCAGCTATGCTAAAAATGCTAACTATGCTAACCATGCTAACTAGCTAACTTGCTACTGAGGACTTCTATTTTGAAACATTTGTTGATAGGGTATCCATGGCTGCCACTATCGGGAATAAAGAAGTTACTGTAGTAAAATCATGTTGGTTGCTATGGAAACGGTCATAAACGCTTAATTTTAATGGTTGCTATGTTGGTTGCTAGGTACATGGAGGTCTCATGTAGTTGACTGGAGGCATAGTTGATGATAACTGACAGTTGGAATGGTTGAACAGTTAAATAGTTGAGTAGTTTCAATGGTTAAATGATTTAATAGTGTATTATTGCAGTGAGGACTTTTATTTTGAAACAGTTGTGGAAAGAGGAAACAGTTAACAGGATATGTAGTCTTCACAGAGAGATTGTATGCTTAAAGCCTGAGAGAGAGAGAGAGAGCTGCTGCAGGTGGGGCTGGCCACCTGGCATAAGATTCTAATTGCTTAACGATCCGACTGTGATGTCATAGAGGCCAATGTTAAGTCTATGGGGAATTTTTTAATAGTTTTTAATTCATAGTTTAAAAAGTATAAAAGTTACAAAGTTGAAAAGTCATACCAACCCGATCCATTAGAAGACCTACGTTACAGAGTTTGAATGAAGCTTCTAAGTTAAACAGTTGAAGAGAAATTGCGGTTAGAAAAAGTGGTCAGCGGAATAATAATAAGAAGTCTAGGAAGAACAGTACAGTGCATTTGCATGCACTGTAATTAATCAGAATGTAGAGATAAAACATGTGCCTAAACAGACATTCATATATATACAGCCTATAGTATGAACTATTGATACTGAGGAATAATAATGCAATTTTTAAACAGAGGATAGTGAAGGTGCGTGTATGCTTTCTCTCTCTCTCTCTCTCTCTCTCTCTCGCTCTCAGATTCAGATTCAGATTCAGATTCAAAGTGCTTTATTGGCATGACAAGGGGTACTCATATTGCCAAAGCAGGCAGACAGAACAGAAAGCAGTACCATAGCATTGGTACAAGTAAATATACCTCTCTCTCTCTCTCTCTCTCCATTCAGGCAGCTTTAAACATGATGACGGTGTGCCAAGCACAGGAATTCAAGGTAGACGGGATTCTGTTTACACTCCTGCACCCAGGATGGGTGCGCACTGACATGGGGGGCCCAGACGTGAGTATAACCGTACAGTCTTGTGCTTATCAGTCAACTACACTTCATCAAGTAATCTGGGGCCGGTTTCCCGAAGCCTTCTTAACGCTACGTAGTTCGTAACCTCTATCTTAAGCTCTACCTTAAGTACCTCACGCATTTCCCGAAACCTTCTTTGCTACGAATGTCTTTCGCACGTCGTTCGTTGGTAAGAGTGGTCTGGAGCACTCTCAGACCTCTCTTAGCTGCACCTTGGCAATGTTTCGACTCGCGACGCTAGTCGCCGCCACTGTACCCTACAGCAATTTCCGTTACGCATGCAACTCATATGATACAAAATCACTATTTTGGTTCGCCAATGATTTTATGTAAGTATGCTAATTTAGAAAATACTTTCTGGAAATGTTTTCATGCAAATATGAAACGTGCACGCATTTAAAAATAGTTAAAAGCGCTTTATTCTTTGCTTCCCCCCACCGTCCTACAATGTTTAGGCCTAATTTGCGGGCTTGCTGTCATGTTTAATGTTAGCCAAAGGCACACAATACTGAATGAGGATGTTGGTCAATCAGCTGTGATTAAAAAAAAGTCTACATAGCCTATTTCAACTAGAAAAGCACAAACCTCCCCCAAGCAAACACATAGCCTACGCCTCCTGCATCCAGACGGTGATACGAATCATTCACGAAATTAAATAGTTTCTTCCTTGGGTCATTTCAGATCTTCCCTGGAAATTTAATCGAAATCCATCTTTAACTTTTAGAGTTAGCCTATCTTGCAAACAAACGGACAAACAAACAAACTAGAAAAGCACTCAGAGAGCGCAGACCTCTGCTTTCAAACATGAAGCGTTCGAATCTTTTTATCCATGCGGGAAACAAACTAACACACCAACAAACAAACCCAGATGAAAACATAACCTACATACCGACGTAGATCATTTAATTTCTAGACGTTTTTTATCATTGTGTGCTAATAAGTTCATCCACGTTGAAATTGCGTGAATGTTGTGGGGGCGATAGGCTATTATAAGCAATGGTTTTGGTGCAAAGAACTCTTTCATAAGTCTGTCAAGCCTCCGCGTGAAATAAAAAATCGATTTCTGAGCAATCGATGTCACCTAATTCAGCACCTTCATGGTGGACAGTGCCTTATACGTCGGACGTAAGGAGCTTTTCGTAAGAAGACTCCTAAGTGATAGTTCGGGAACCACGACTAGAAAGGTAAACAACTTTGGTAAGTTATACCTTTGGAGTCTTCGTAGCTCGCTAAGAGTGAACGTTATCGGGAAACCGGCCCCTGATCATTATGGTCTGTATTACCTGTTGGTTTTCGTAATTTGAGGTAATTGTTTGATAAATGTTATATTCACTTGCACATGAGTGTGACATTTCTTGACAATGGCATACAAATGAGAATATTACCACTATTACTATATACTACAAAACTTTCCAGGTATTATTTAAGACCTCATATAGTTTGTCACTAGATTTTGGTACCGACATCCTTCAAATTGATATTGATCACCCCGCTGAGATCAGACATTCACTGTCTTTCCCTCTTAGACTGATTGAGTAATTTTTCTCTCATACTGTACATGCTGTTAATAATAGAGACCAACCAATCATTGGGCTATTAATGTGACATAGGCTAATATTAACGATGGTCATTTTATTAATACTAAAATGAATGATGATGAACATTAATGTTGAAAAACATGCGCTAACTAACAATCCCAAAAATCAACTGTTGTTGTCAAGAGGCACATATTATTTGGCTAAATGTCTCAAATACCCGGTATGCTAAATAGACAGAATGGCTAGAGCTATCTCAGTGATAGTATGATACTACATAATAAGATAATTTATATGTGTTTTACATCAAACCATTAGCTCAGAACAACCCTGCAGATTGCTCAGGGCACTGAGTTAACTCATCAGTGCAATCCAGTTGAGTGACGAGAGGGGTTATATTAAATAGATATATTATCAAAATCAAAATGAGTGAAATGAGTGTGGAAAATGACCCCAAGCTGGCAGATCTGTAGTGTCTACTGTCCTGTGTTTGCATGTGTCCTGTGTTGTCCTACTGCCCAAAAGAGAGCCCCATCAGTCTGACTGCATGTGATTTATTGCTTGCCACTAGGGGGAGATTGATGCCTCGGAGAGTGTCAGTAGTATGCTGCGCGTCATGGAGTCCTTGACTGAGAAGAATAATGGAGCTTTTCTGGACTACAAAGGAGAAACTCTGCCCTGGTGAAAATGAAGGAGTACCATTCTACATGCCAGCATTTCATGTTACTTTTGCTGTGTTAAGGGGTTTTACATTTGCTTAGCTGTTATCACAATAAAGTTGAAAGCACAAGAGTTATGTCCACTCCTTTTGAGCAAATCAGGAGGCCTTAAACGCTACCTTTCAGTGAGAGTGTTTGAGCCTCTTCCCAGTATGTTGGAGGATATGAATGGCATCTGTAGGCCATACTATTCATGACTTCATGCATCCATGTTATGAACGCACGAGTGCATGTATTCATGAGTATGCAAAAGCTGTTGATAAACGAAGCCAGGCTAGGACACACCAGGCACACTTGAGGCAAATCCATGGCTCTCTGCTCCCTCTATAGAGTGAGTATTTGACGCCTGTATACCTCCACACTTGCAAGACTGGGGAGACAAAAGGGGGCTACAACTATACACATTCCTGGTGTGTATCTCTCCACTCTATGTCTATGGGGTGTACTGGTTAGGGCTTCGGGCTTGTAACCGGAGGGTTGCCGGTTCGATCCCCGACCAATCCACCACGGCTGAAGTGCCCTTGAGCAAGGCATCTAACCCTCCCCGAGCGCCGCTGGTTGGGCAGGCAGCTCACTGCTCTGGGTTAGTGTGTCATTCACCTCACTGTGTGTGTGCTGTGTGTGTGTTCACTAATTCGTTTAAATTGGGTTAAATGCAGTGAGGAGAATTTCCCCCACGGGATCAAAAAAATATATTCTATTCTATCACTACAGCTGCAGGAGCCTGTGACTCAGCACAACTATGTCTGAAGTCATATTAAGTGGGAGGGCCATTAGCAGAGCAATAAAGTAAATACTGCAGGTGAAAGTGCAAGAGAGAGAGAGAGAGAGAGTTCATGGCAGGACAGGCTTGCAACATTCTGATCATCTGGGCCAACCGTGGCCTGGGCTGGAGATGGTCAACTGTTCAAGTTCAAAAGTTTATTGTCATGTACTTAGTATTGAAATTCCTTGTGCTCAAACGTCCATTCAAAAGAAAAACAAATAAATAGATACTATAAAAAAGAGGGGTTGGAGAGCACCAAGGGACACCCAGGTGCAACAGGGGCAAGACAAAACTCCCTTGTCCAGGAAGAAACCTTGGGCAGATCCATGGCTCAAGGGGCCAACCCAACACAGACATGAAAATCACTCACCTTTCGGCGAAATTCCGCCGTTTTGAAGCCAAAACAGGTGACTTACATGATTCGTGCAGATCCGATGAGAAAATATTTGGGGGGGGGGGGGGGGGGGGATGGGGGGTCAAGGTGAATTGAATGTACAATGAGTTTAAAAATCAGGCGCAGACGCTAACACATCTTCAGGTGTTTCCAGAGCCGCATTTAAAACGTGTCTGCTCAGCAACGGATGCGTGAATGTAGCCCCTATGCGTTTAATAAACATTGGAAGCTAATTGTTGACAAAGACGCAACACGAACAGAACGCGCACGCCAAGTTATAGCAGAGACACTTTGCTTTAAAAAGACTTTGGTTATAGCCTCCCTGTTGTGAGTAGGGTGACCACCTGTCCCGCTTTACGTTGTACTGTACAGCAATTTTACCCTTTGTCCCGCCTCACGCAAATTGAGCATCTGTCCCGCTTTTTCGTTCGACCCTGGCCAATTGAAAATAAATAGGCTACACAGATACGCCCACAGGCGTAGTGTTAACTTATGTCCAATAGTTCAAAGGAGAGCAATGAAATCGGTAGTCGATAGGCTGATTCGTACGTCAATCAAACTGTTGCCTGGTGCACGAACGCCTCCGCAACGTTGTCAAAGATCTCAAATTGGAGAGCGCGCTCTTCGGTCAGGTTAAGCAGCCATGGTGAGGCCACGAGAAAGAGAAGATGCACTTTTAGCGAATGGACCGCAACATATACTCTTGGCAAAGACCTGTAGACGGCGAAGCAGAGAGGGCATTTTGCATTTGCGTTTTTCTCTGGGGCATGGTGAAGAATACGATGTGAAGCGACATGGTGTAAGTGAGTCCTACAAAACTAAAAAAACACTCCGAGAGCGCAGACCTAGGCCAAGCGAAAACAACCGCCTCCTGGATAACTCCCATTTAATCGTTTGTTCCGTGGGTCATTTCAGACCTTTCCTGAAAATCCCATCCTTAACTTTTTGAGTTAGGCCTATCTTGCGAACCAACAGACAGACAAACAAACAGACAAAGAAGCCCCGATGAAAATAACCTCTTTGGCAGATAATAAAAAACACATCAAAGAAACATGCAAATCATAAAAGATTCTGGTTTACCTATTTGCACTGAAATAGTTCAGCAAGCCTCAACTATAGACTATAGGCCTTATATTTGGTTGAACTTAGGCTAGGTGGGTCTAACGTTTTTTTTTGTGAGTTGTATTTTAAGAATTTGATTCACTGAGTAGGCTACATTCTTTCAGCTGCATAATGCCTGGTCCCTTGGACAGCTGACAATTTTGATAGTCCCAATAAAGATGAGATGTTGTGAAATTAATGTTTTGTCTTTTGCCTAGATAGTGTCTTAATCTTATGTCGGTAGCTTAAAAAAAAATGTTGCTTAGTAAATTAGATCTGGCAATATATCTTCAGTTTAAAGTTATTACGTCTGTCCCACATTGTCCCTCTTTACCATGCTACTTGTCCCACATTTTGTCTGACTGGAGGTGGTCACCCTAGTTGTGAGCGCAGATGCATCTGAGATGTCAGGTGAAATAGTGATCCTAGGAGAGATGCCGAGGGATTTCACAGGTGGGCTAGTTGCCTAGTTGAAACTTTCAACTTCTATTAGAAAAAGACGCTGAGATTAGTGTAGCAACGTAGCATAGGTTGTTTTCTTCTAAGGTTCGTTTTGTCCAGAGACACAGTTGATTGACATGATAATGCTGTCTTTTGCCTATGTAGCCTAACTCAAATGATTCGCTAACGTAGCCAAAAAAAGTTGCAACTGCTTCAGACCACAAGTAACGCACGTAACCGTTTGAGTTATGTGTGTGACTTGGGACAAGTTTCAGTTACACCCGGATCATTATGATTTACGAGTTCGTAAGCCAGGCGTAATGTAAATTTACATTTGATTGTCGAGTTACAGGACCCTGATCAGTAGCCTGTACCTACAGGTAGCCTACAGTTTAACATGTAATATGAAGACAGTTCACATAACTTTATTGGTTGGTTAAACACACTAGCACAACAATTGCATGTTAAAACGTTTAAACACAATTTTACAAATTAAAGCCTATCTACCCTATTTTATATAATATTAGTTTGAAATAGTGTGTGTCTCAAGCAAGTATATTGATTACCTGGTTTGGTCCAACAAATATTCTGATAGTCTAAGTATCCATTAGGCCTATGAAATCTTCAGAAATGTGTACTTCATTCACAGAGAAAGAGAGAGAGAGAGAAAGAAAGAAAGCGGGTCCCTCACACTTTGGAAGATTTTTTTCAATTTTTTTTTAACATGTTTTTTTTGTTTTTTGGGGTTTTTTTTCGGGGGGGGGGGGGGGGGGCCTGGGGTTGTGCTAGTAGAGGGAGCATGTAAGTGTGAGTGTGTGTGTGTGTGTGTTAGGGGCAAGGGAATATAAGGGCAGGCATGTGTGATGTCTTGGGAGGAGATGGTGGGACAGTTAAAAAATGGAGATGTCCAGTATATATATTAGACTTGCTTCTTTTACTGTTAGATTATAGGTCAGATACTGTATAAAAAATGATGGCAGGTGAGCATACATGTCTGACCAATAATCTAACAGTAAAAGAAGCAAGTCTAATCAAATCAGTGTGAACTCACATTGATAGCCAACACATTAAAATTGGTTTAACTTAAAATAGCTTATTTACTGTGTAACTACTGAATGTACTAATGGCCTTCAATAATGTATTACAAGACAAAATTGACATTGCACATGAATGACATTCCTGGACATGCAATGAATCCTTAAAGGAACAATTCACAGTTTTTTCATATTAAACTACGTTATTTCCTTAACTAAGACGAGTTGATACATCTCACGTTTCAATGTGTGCACTCACTGGCTCTGGCGCGCGGCACAACTTTGATAGCACTTAGCTAGCGCAGTTCATTCATTAGGATCCAAACAGAGATGAAGTTAGAAAAGACCAAACACCTCCATGTTTTCCCTATTAAGATACAGTTACACGAGTAGTCACACGACCAAGTATGATGAGACAAAATAAAACGTGGTGCATTTTTTTTTATTTTTTTTTTTTTTTTATTGGTTTTGTTTGACAGGGACCATGCATAGAAAAAACTTCTATACCAGGGTTAGCTAAATAGCTAATTTGCACCTGTAGTCCCTGGGCAGGATGTTCAAGCACAGTAAAAAACACAGACAGATGAAAAGACAATAGAATTAACATTACAAGTAAAAGAAAAGCTAAATGAAAAACAAAGGTCAATGATCACAAGCTTGATTGTCTTTGAGCCATGTCTTCAAAGACTTTTTAAAACCCCTAAAACTTGAAGAGTCTCTGATATGGAGTGGGATTGAGTTCCATTTTCTAGTTGCTTGATATGAAAATGCTGATTGGCCAAAAGTGGTCTTTTTGAATGTAGTGTAACAGTCACCTCTCATTGCAGCCCTAGATACCCTAACATTGTCTCTACAGAATGACACACATTGCTTAAGTGGTGGTGGTGCAAGATCATGGGTTAATTTGTACATCAGACACATGTCAGAGAAACAAATAAAACTGTCAAATGTTAACAGGCTATGTTTTTTTATGATAGTACAGTGGTGATACTTCCTTGGTTTCTTATCAAACACTTTCACAGCCTGTTTGTATAGAGAGTACAAGGGTTTCAGAGTGGTCACCCCTGCCTGAGACCAACTTGTAGCACAATAAGACAAATGGCAGAAAATCATTGAATGCATAAACAGTTTAGCAGCATGCAAGGGTAATTGATGTCTTATATGTCTAAAAGTAATCAAACTCACTCTGACATTTCTGGATATCTTCTTAATATGCTTTTTAAAATTTAGATTAGAATCAATAATTATGCCCAGGTATTTGAAATGGTCAACTATTTTAATCAACTATTTTAATGACCAGTATGTCAGGTTGTTGCTGTGCATTTATCTTTCTAGAGAAATACATAGCAACTGTTTTACTAACATTGAGAGTCAGACAGCTACTAGTTAGCCAATCTGATACTTTATTTAGGACTGCAGTAAGTTTTAGAGCAGCCTGTTCTCTATTTTTAGCATGCGTATAAATTGCTGTGTCATCTGCATACATTTGAATATTGACGTCTGGGCAAATCAGAGGCAGGTCATTGATATATAAACTAAATAGAATTGGTCCTAAAATTGATCCCTGTGGGACTCCAATGGAACTGTTGGCAAAGGAAGAGCATACATCATTAATTCTGGTGGACTGCTTCCTTGAGTCCAGATAAGACTCCATCCATGTCAGAGCTTTAGTGGAAAAATTAAACTTGGATAACTTTGACAACAGAACATTATGATTCACAGTGTCAAAGGCTTTTCTGAAATCAAGGAAAACGGCACCAACAACACCCCCATTATCAAGGCTGGATTTGATTTGTTCAATAAAGTAACAGAATAAGTATTTCTTAGCAGGTAAGAGGGGTAACTATATTGTGTGGCGGAATAACAATTGGGAGCACTTAGACTCAAAGCAGTAATATCCTCACTCCAAAGTGAAACTGAAAGTGCAAGAGTGAGGATATTACTGCACCACACATTAGTTATCCCTCCTACCTGCTTAGGAATGCACCACGTTTTATTTTGTCTCGCCATACTTGGTTTTGAGGTGGTATAGCTGTTATGTGGCAGTTGACGTTTACAGTATATCACTGTCAATCAAGATATGATCAGTTCCTTTGCTTTAACCCCTTTTGTGCCATGGAGGGTGGCAAGCCTAAATCTTTACTCCTTTTAACCAAACATAATTGCATCAGGTTTTTGTTGTTGTTATGTGAAGTGACACTTCATGCAAATATGTTGCTCAATGTCATGCTTAAAACACACAAACACATGCACCTAACTGCCCCTCATTATGACAGTTAAGATCTCTCTTAAAGGAAATCACAAACAAACTCAGCTGCCCGCTAAGTATGCCAACTCCTTAGTGATTTAACAGAGAACAACTTCCCGCCCAACCATTGGCTCCACCCAACCAGAGCATGTGTCTCATTTTTTATCTGAGGAACTACTGAGGAAGGAGTGGCCACATTCTTAAAACAACACTACAGAGTGCTATTAGACCGGTCCACAATACTGAGGTGGAGGGAGCAGTGAGTGAGAGAGAGAGTGTGTGAGTCAGACTGGGAGAACGAATGGCAGGAAAGAGTTGCAACATTCTGATCACCGGGGCCAACCGTGGCCTGGGGCTGGAGATGGTCAAACAGCTGGCGGAGAAGCCGATTCCTAACCGGAAGATCTTTGCCTGTTGCCGTGATCCCAGCGCCCCCAAAGCCCAGGTGAGAGTTCAGCAGATTCCACGTGATCAGCTAGTGAAAGCATTTGTTGTTGCTTCCTGCTTGTGTGTTAAAGTGCACATTTGTGCATGTGTTACAGAGTCTGCAGGAGCTGGCCAAGAAACACCTTGGAGTCATTCATGTTATTCACCTTGGTAACAAAGCATTTGCATTTAGGCTGTACCATTTTAGTTCCACTGTATCAGAACAGTATCAGGGTTGGCAATCACACCCAGACCCAAATGCAAGGCAGGACTCGAAACTTACTCAAAACAGACTTTACTTGGGAAAATACCACCGACAACCATGAGACACACACACACACAAATGACGAGGCAAAGACTGAGGGAAGACAGAGGGCTTAAATACAAAAGGAAACAACTTAACAAGGGATTAACAGGACTAATAATTAGAGACAGGTGAGGGGCGGAGACTAGAACAAACCAGAGCACATGGAGAGGGTAAGGAGCACATGGAACAGGACACAGGAAGTAAACAAAGCAAACAGGAGGGACGACACACTACAAACTAAAAGTCCAAAAACCCAAACCGTGACAAGTATCATATCATCTCTCTATTTTATCCAGCATGATATTGTTATTACACATACACCAAAATGTAATTAGGCCGACATTGGAGATTTGGGGCTAATTTGTTATTTGTTTATGGACAAAATGGATGAAACCCATTCATTTAGTCACTGTTTCTGTCAGATGTTAATGACCTGTCCAGCATTCAGGAGTCTGCCAAGAAGGTTGGCTCAATCGTAGGGAAGGATGGACTCAACCTGCTGGTGAACAATGCTGGTGTGCTTCCATGGGACAACACAGAAACCCTTAAACTCAAAGACTTGCAGGACACCTTAAATACCAACGTTGTTGGAACCATGATGGTTACTAAGGTAACTCAAGGAAGAATGTGATGATGTGATGTTTCAGCGTTAAGATAGCTGCAACAGATTTCTTAAAAAAAAAACAAAACGGGTGTATATTTCCTTAGGTGTCTATTTCTTGCTCAGTTATATTCTGTTCCTTCTTTTCTTGTGTGTGATCAGGAGTTCCTGCCATATCTGCGTGAAGGGGCAAAGAGCAGTGGGAAAGCAGGGATGTCCTGTTGCAAGGCAGCTGTGATGAATATCTCCTCATCAGGAGCCAGCATAGCGAGAGCCCCTGAAGATATCCCCCGCTTCCCAGTTGTGACTATTTCATATCGTATAAGCAAGGTACTGACCGCTTCATCAGCACTACAGTTTGTGTGCCCTTTGCACTGGAAGAGAGTGAGCGTGATGTATTGTCACTCTTTCGTGGCAATGTTCGCATCTAGTCAGAGAGTTACAGAGTCTCCAGAAAGATGTCTGGCATGCATGCCGTGACTGCAAGTTACTTTCCCACATTCATTTCACATCTCTTTCCTTCTGTGGCATCAGCTAGGAAACCATTCTCTCTCACACACACACACACACTCTCTCTTTGTTTCTCTCTCTCTCCGTGCAGGCAGCTTTAAACATGATGACAGTGTGCCAAGCACAGGAATTCAAGGAAGACGGCATTCTGTTTGCACTCCTGAACCCAGGATGGGTGCGCACTGACATGGGGGGCCCAGACGTGAGTATAACCGTACAGTCTTGTGCTTATCAGTCAACTACACTTCATCAAGTAATCTGATCATCATGGTCTGTTTTAGGTAATTGTTTGACTGACACTGAAGGGAGATAACCCGAAACGTCTGTCCACAGGCAATAAATAGTTATGCATGACTTGCACATTATGAGTGCTCTCTCATTTGATTTGAGGTAATTGTTTGATAAATGTTATGTTGACTTGCACATGAGTGTGACATTTCTTGACAATGGCATACAAATGAGAATATTACCAAATACTATACATCCAATTGTTTGGATTACAGGCACTCTGTCAACCCTTCCCAGGTATTATTCAAGACCTTGTATAGTTTGTCACTATAGGTTTTGGTACAGACTTCCTTCAAATTGATATTGATCTTCCCGCTGAGATCAGACTAGACATTCACTGTCATTCCTTCTTAGACTGATTTCTGATTTCTCTCTCATACATGCTTTTGTTAATAATAGAGACCAACCAATCATGATTCATGATATTGAACATTTAATGTTGAAAAACATGTCCTAACTAACAATCCCAAAAATCAACTGTTGATCGACCCCAAGCTGGCAGATCTTTAGTGTTTACTGTCCTGTGTTTGCATTTGTCCTGTGTTGTCCTACTGTCCAAGAGAGAGCCCCATCAGTCTGACTGCGTGTGATTTATTGCTTGCCACTAGGGGGAGATGGATGCCTCGGAGAGTGTCAGTAGTATGCTGCGCGTCATGGAGTCCTTGACTGAGAAGAATAATGGAGCTTTTCTGGACTACAAAGGAGAAACTCTGCCCTGGTGAAAATGAAGGAGTACCATTCTACATGCCAGCATTTCATGTCACTTATGGGCTGTGTCTGAATCATAAGTACACACGCTGGGAAGCGTGCATATTCCGGAAGTTAGTTACGTCAGAATAGACTGTAGGAAAGTCAAGCGCTCTCACTAGATGGGTACTTCGTTTGGCGTGATTTCCAAGCGTGCATCAATGCATCTTTTTTGGCCTCAGATATATCCCATAATCCATTGCGCAGCGCAGGTCAACCTCCACGTGTTTTGCAAATCGTCAAGCAACACACCCCCCTCCCCGAGTCAGGTGACGCCATGATTCCTTAAGTTGGCACTTTTTCTGTCTGATGCACTCCGACATGTCCAGCATTCAAGAGTCTGTCATGGACCTTTTGTGCACTGGTGCACAGTCATGTTGGAGCAGGAACAGGCTTGGTCCTTTAGTTCCAGTGAAAGGAACTCTGAATGTTTCATTTTAAAACAAAGTTTTTTTTTTTTTTTTACAATTCCATGCTCCCAACTTAGTGGGAAGAGTTTGGGGATGGCCCCTTCCTGTTCCAACATGACTGTGCACCAGTGCACAAAACAAGGTCCATAAAGACATGGATGACAGATTTGTAGAGGATGAACTGGCCTACACAGAGTCCTGACCTCAACCCAATAGAACAAATTTGGGATGAATTAGAGTGAAGACTGAGAGCCAGTGTCCTCATTCAACACCAGTGTGTGACCTCACAAATGTGCTTCTGTAAGGATGGTCGAAAAATTCCATAAACACCTAAACCTTGTGGAAAGCCTTCCCAGAAGAGTTGAAGCTGTTATAGCTGCAAAGGGTGGACAGACGTCATATTAAACCCTATGGATTAAGAATGGGATGTGACTGAAGTTTATATGTGAGTCAAGGCAGGTGAGAAAAAACTTTTGGCAATATCTTGGGTGGAAACATGATTCCTCTGGATGGGCAAGACTCATTTCTGGGTGACCCAACCCAGTCCACCTGTAGACACAACTTTGATTGTGCTTTTTGGGAGGCCTGTGCTAGCTAAGTGATTGCAGTAATCAACAAGAAAATCAACGCATTCTTTTTAGATAAATAAATAAAAATGGAAATCATGTTTTGACATAAAACTTCTCAGCAATATTTGTGTTTGAAGTGGTATAGCTGTCATGTGGCAGTTGACATTTATATCACTGTCAATTAAGATACAATGATGAGTTCCTTATTTGCTTTAACCCCTTTTGTGCCATGGAGGGTGGCAACCCTAAATCTTTACTCCTTTACATATAATTGCATCAGGTTTTTGTTGTTGTTGTTGGGCTGAAGTCTACAAGTCTGTGTGAAGTGACACTTCATGCAAATATGTTACTCAATGTCATGCTTAAAACACACAAACACATGCACTGAACTGCCCCTCATTATGACAGTTAAGATCTCTCCTAAAGGAAGTCACAAACAAACTCAGCTGCACGCTAAGTATACCAACTCCTTAGTGATTTGACAGAGAACAACTTCCCGCCCAACCATTGGCTCCACCCAACCAGAGCCTGTGTCTCAGCTTGTAACATTTTTATCTGGGGAACTATGAAGAAGGAGTGGCCACATTCTTAAACCAACATAAGTGCTATTAGACCAGTCCACGACCACGATACTGAGGTGGAGGGAGCAGTGAGTGAAGAGAGAGAGAGAGAGAGAGAGTCAGACTGGGAGAACGAGAGAATGGCAGGAAAGAGTTGCAATGTTCTGATCACCGGGGCCAACCGTGGCCTGGGGCTGGAGATGGTCAAACAGCTGGCGGAGAAGCCGATCCCTAAACGGAAGATCTTTGCCTGCTGCCGTGATCCCAGCGCCCCCAAAGCCCAGGTGAGAGAGTTAAGCAGATTTGAGGTGATAAGCTAGTGAAAGCTTTTGCTGTTGTTTCCTTTTTGTGTGTTAAAGTGCACATTCTTGCATGTGTTACAGAGTCTGCAGGAGCTGGCCAAGAAACACCCTGGAGTCATTCATGTTATTCGCCTTGGTAATAAAGCATCTACATTTCAGCTGTAATCTACCATTTTAGTACCATTTTATTATTCTGTAGAACAGTAAGGATATCATCTCTATCTGTTTTATCCATGATATTGTTATTACACGTACACCAACATGTGATTAGGCCGACAGTGGGGATTTGGGGCTAATTTGTTATTTAAGGACAAAATGGATCAAGCCTAAACTTCATCACTGTTTCTGTCAGATGTTGCTGACCTGTCCAGCATTCAGGAGTCTGCCAAGAAGGTTGGCTCAATCGTGGGGAAGGATGGACTCAACCTGCTGGTGAACAATGCTGGCATGGCTCCATGGGATAACACAGAAAATGTCAAACTCAAAGACATGCAGGACACCTTCAATACCAACGTTGTAGGAACCATGATGGTTACTAAGGTAACTCAGGCACTCAAGAACAATGTGATGATGTGGTGCTTCAGCGTGAAGATAGCTGCAACATAGCTTTCTCTAGCCATTTTAAAAGATGCAAGTGCAGGTTTCCTTAAGATGTCTATTTCTTGCTCAGTTATTTTCTGTTCCTTCTTTTTTTGTGTGAGATCAGGAGTTCCTGCCATATCTGCGTGAAGGGGCAAAGAGCAGTGGGAAAGCAGGGATGTCCTGTTGCAAGGCAGCTGTGATAAATATCTCCACAATATTGTCCAGCATATCAAAAGCCCCTGGGAATATTTCCGTCTTCCCAGTTGTGGCAGTTTCATATCGTATAAGCAAGGTACTGACAGCTTCAGGACTACAGTTTGTGTGCCCTTTGCACTGGAGGAGACTGAGCATGATGTATTGTCACTCATTCAAGTGACAACGTGTTTGCATCTAGTCAGAAAGTTACAGAATTCACTTCTGCAGAAAGATGTCTGTCATGCATGCCATGACTGTAAGTTACTTTCCCACAACAATTTCACAACTCTTGCCTTCTATGACATCAGTTGATATGAAACCTTTCTCTCTCTCTCTCTCTCTCTCTCTCTCTCTCTCTTCCTTTATCTGTCTTTGTGCAGGCAGGTTTAAACATGCTGACAGTGTGCCAAGCACAAGAATTCAAGGAAGACGGGATTCTGTTTGCACTCCTGCACCCAGGATGGGTGCGAACTGACATGGGGGGCCCAGACGTGAGTATAACCGTAAAGTCTTGTGCTTATCAGTCAACTACACTTTAACAAGAGATCTGATCATCTTGGTCTACTCTGTATTACCTGTTGGTTTTTATAATTTGAGATAATTGTTATTTTGACTTTATTCATTATGACAATGGCATACAAATGAGAATATTACCACTATATATTAAATTGTTTGGATTACAGTCACTCTGCCAAAACTTAACAGTTTTTATTATTCAACACCTCGTATGGTTTGGTACAGAAATAATATTGATCATCTCACTGAGATCAGACTAGTCTTTTTTTTCTTTTCGGAGAGAGGGGTTATAATCTATAGACATATTCAAAAATCAAAATGTGGAAAATGGCCCCAAGCTGGCGGATCTGGTCCTGTGTTTGCGTTTGTCCTGTGTTGCTCTACTGCCCAAGAGGGAGCCCCATCAGTCTGACTGCATGTGATTTATGGCTTGCCACTAGGGGGAGATAGATGCCCCTGAGAGTGTCAGTGGAATGCTGCATGTCATGGAATCCCTGACTGAGAAGGATAATGGAGCTTTTCTGGACTACAAAGGAGAAACTCTGCCCTGGTGAAAATGAAGGACCATTCTACATGCCAGCATTTCATGTCACTTATGCTGTGTTAAGGCTAACCATCTAGTCATTTTACCGATTGTATACTATGTGTGTGGTCACTATGTTACTGTTGTTTTATGTTTGCTTAGCTATTGTTATCACAATAAAGTTGAATGTACAAGAGTTATGCTCACTTCCTTTTGAGCAAATCAGGAGGCCTTTCAGGATCAGGATGGCTGTCTTTCAGTGAAAGTGTTTGAGCCTCTTCCCAGTAGGATTTGAATGGCATCGGTAGGCCATACTATTCATGACTTCATGCATACATGTTATGAACGCATGAGTGCATGTATTCATGAATATGCAAAAGCTGGGTAGGGAGCAGTTGATTGCCAAAGCCAGGCTAGGACACACCAGGCACACTTGAGGCAAATCCATGGCTCTCTGCTCCCACTGGAGAGTGAGTGGCATGTGAGGGGCCTGTATACTGTACCTCCACTCGCAAGACTGGGGAGACAAAAGGGGCTACATACGCATTCCTACATGGCATGCATCTCTCCCCTGTGTGACAAGATGGAGGGGGGGGGGGGTTAAAACAGTTTATTCAAACAAATGGACATATATCCAGCATACATGTCCATACAGGCCCACTGTGGGTTTACTGTGGGGCTATGTGGGCAATACAGACCCACACAATACAGACCCACGCAGGGCCTACAGTCGTTTTGCCCTTTACGGCTCCTATGAGGATGCTGTGGATTTTCTGTAGAACAAATGTTATAATTATTATTATTATTATTATTAATAATAATCTTATCCAGCATTATTTATTCTTGTTATGACTTACATCTTAACCCAGTCTTGATGATACTGCTATGTGAGGTACTATCTGTTGCTCCAAAAGGCACTCGTAAAATACACAGCCGTTTATCATTGTTAATCACAAATGAACTCAGTTGCACTTTAGTGTTATCTCCATAATGAGCCTACGATTATAACTCTCTCTCTCTGTCTATCACTACAACTGCAGGCGCCTGTGACTCAGCACAGCTATGTCACCTGTCTGAGGTCATAATAAAGTGGGAGGGCCATTGCAGGTGCAGGTGCAGGTGAAGGTGCGCCACACAGAGATACACACTGGGTGAGAGAGAGAGAGCACATGCAGGACAGGCTGGCAACGTTCTGATCATCTGGATCAACCGTGGACTGGTTTGGAGATGGTCAGCTGGCGGAGATGTCCAGTCCTGGACATTATATATACGACCTATAATGATATCTGACCTATAATCTAACAGTAAAAGAAGCAAATCCAATCAAATCTAGTTCATTAACTTGAAAATGAGTTTGATTAAAAACAGCTTTGTTTGTTGTGTAACTAGTGAATGTACTAATGTCCTTTGATATACAGTATTTCAAGACAAAATTGGCATTGCAAATGACATGGAATGATTCCTTAGGATGGCGCTGTTTCTGTCTGATAGTCCAGCATTCAGGAGTCTGTAAAGCAGGTTGGCTCAGTCCTGGGGAAGGACTTACATTTACTCATTTAGAAGATGCTTTTATCTACTAACTTATGTTGCTCCCCAGAGCAACTCAGGGTTAAGTGCCTTGCACATGGGCTAGCCCAGCTCCTTAGCATAAGGTGACCAGATGTCTGAGACCAAAACCAGGGACATAATCCCAAAAATGTGATACAAGTTTCATCCTCAAAAAACGGGCCACTGACTAGCCCTGAAACCGGGGACGTCTGGTCACCCTATTGTAGCCACTACCACTGCCCCAGGATGAGTGGATGGACTCAACCAACCTGCTGCTGCACAATGTTGCGGTAGGAATTCAGTGGTAACTTATGAGCCAGTGGGCCTGAAGAGATGCAGGACTCTTGTAACACCAATGCCACGTGACGGGACCAATCCTGATCACCAAGGTAACAACATCTGTTATTGCTGCTCAATGCTGTGCTTAAAACACACAAACACATGCACTTAACTGCCCCGTCTAGTTAAGATCTCTCCTAAAGGAAGTCACAAACACACTCGGCTGCACGCTAAGTATGCCAACTCCTTAGTGAGGAATTGAGTGCTTCAGAGTTCATGTCTAAAAGTAACTGTTGCTATTGATATGAAAGAGACATTAGGCGTGGTGGGTCTGTCAATGTCTATCATCTCTTGCGCTTTCCTTTTCCCCTCTTTCCTGTTATAGGCGTTGCTGCCATATCTGTGCAAAGCTGCTAAGGTTAGTGGAAAGACAGGGTTGTCCTGTAGCTAATAGTGGAAAGGTGGGAATGTCTTGCAGAGCAGTGGAAAGGCAGGGATGTCCTGCAGCAAAGCAGAAGTGATCATCTCGTCCATAGAAGCCTCCATAGCAAATGTTGCCAGAACAAACGCCTTCTTCATCTGTGCTCTTCCATATCGCATTAGTAAGGTGTACCATAGGCAGATGGCCTCTTCTTTTCGTATGATGGTTAGAATAAGATTTATTTCAAAGTTCAGTCCTGGACGTAGGCTAACTTTTGGGTGAAAATTTGAGAGTCACATGATTTGACTGGCAGTTAAATGTTCATAGATCATTTGTCTGCTGCTATGTAAAGCATGGCATCTTCAATCAATTAGAGAACAAAATGTTACCAATAATAGGCTTTGAAACTATGTATAACATGTGCTGAAAATGTTCTGGGTTGAATATCTAGCAGCCTGGAGAGAGCAGCTGATGAGTCTCAGAGAGCATTTTAATTTGCTCTGGCTTCAGCCAGGTAGGAAGGAAAGACATGTTTTACTTGGTTGCAAGTCAAATCCATAGCCAACATTTCCAAGTTTATTTTCCTACAAACAGTTCATTTTGGAAAAAGCCTTGTGCCAATGGCCTTGGTGTTATGAAATACACTTGAGTGCTCTCACTGGATGTGATTTATTGGTGGCCACCAGGGGGCCACTGACACCCAGGAGAGAGTTAGCAGCTTGCTGAGCGTCACAGATCTCTGACAGAGAGACATAACAGGCAAGAGCTTTTCTGGACTAGACAAGTATGAAGTAACATGAAGGAAATGAAGAAAAAATAGTGACCAGATCACTATATTATATATCATTTTATTTCATAATTTTAACTTAATTGTCAACCTCATTGCATCTTTAACATATACTGTACAATCAGGCCTGTTATTTTGTGGGATCCTGACACTATAGATGAGCTGGACCCATTCTATACATTGAAATATATATAACCACAGCTTTAAATGATTGTGTCATTAATAAAGTTTCTGAACCCTCTGGCAGAGTCATACGTGTGTATTTATTAACATTTTGAATCAAACTTTTACAATCAATTCTTAACACACACACACACACACACACACACACACACACAAGGAAAACATCAACTTATTGAATCAAGGTTGCAATGAGTTAAGCTCAGGAAATCAGATAAGTATGAGCAGCTCTCCTCATCACCAGGTGGAGCTATTCCACACCGCAACATTGGCAGGGCACAACTTCAGGGGGCTGCCGTTGTCGCCATTGATGTTGGCTCCGGGGCAGAAGAAAGGGAACATCTTTTCAGTGAAGGTCTGGTCTTTGAACGTGTAGATGGGCATCATAGCCACGGGGTTGGAGAAGCTGACCTCACCTGCCCCGTAGTCCAGCTGAATTCTGACCCTCCGCAGCGGCGCGGTGATGCTGAGGGGCGTCCGAGGCCTGGTCATGGCTGTGTACTCGCCATCGGAGTACGAGATGGTCCAGAAGCCGCCCTCGGGGCAGCCCGAGATCTTGCCCTTCCGCTCCACGGACTCGTTGACCACGCCCAGCACCCAGTCCTGCTTGTCGCCGACCTCCACCTCCCAGGCGTGGCGCCCGGCCGAGTACCCCTCGGAGCCCAGCACGAACACGAAGTGGTCGAAGCGCTCGGGGTTGTCTGGCATCTTGTGCACTTTGCCACTGTTGGCGACGCTGGTCAGGTCTCTGTTGATGGTGAGCCAGGAGTACGCAGAGTTGGGATCCAACGTCACAGGGGCTGATAGAAAACAGATTTTTTCAAAAAGAGTGATAACCAGAGTTCAGCTCTGGTTGCTCGAAAACACTTGGATTTTTTACTTTACTTTTCTGAACTGTTAAACTTGAAAAAACAAAAAATCATGTAAAAAAATGTCCATGCCGTTTACAAAATGACAATGCCATACTCACTATATTCCACAAGAGACTGCATTTTGTCCCAGACTTTGTACTTAAGAGAGCCAAGGTGCTTGGCCGTGTTGATCAGCACTCCAGGAACTTTCTCTGGCACCTGCTGTGTAATTTGGGCTCTGGAATGAGGGTATTTTTCTGTCAATAGAGTGTGTCGGTACACATGCTTGTGTGTGTGTATGTGTGTGTGTGTGTGTGTGTGTGTGTGTGTGTGTGTGTGTGTGTGTGTGTGTGTGTGTGTGTGTGTGTGTGTGTCTGTGTGTGTGTGTGTGTGTGTGTGTGTGTGTATGTGTGTGTGACTGTGTCTATGTCTATGTCTGTGTGTTGGCTTTCCTGCCAGCTGGTATGTGTAATCCAAACAAAACCACGAGTTAAATCACTCACCTCTTGGTGGTATTCTTGTAATTCTGTTATTGGGGAAAAATGTACCGCATTAGTCATTCCAAGTAGAAAACATCTCCTTGAAGTAATGGAAAAACCTGTTAAAAAAATGTAGCTGAGCCTCACAAACCTGAAGAAATGTTGTGTCGCTGCCGGCGATCTCATTTTCGATGGCAATGACCGCGTGCGACAGGGTGAGGATGTCCCGGGAGATGCTGTCAGTCTTCCTCTTCATGATCTGCTTCTTCTGCTCCTCTTCCTCCTCCAGCGCTGCGAGTCTGGCCGCCTCCTCCTTCTGCAGGAACTGGTACATTTGCGCAAAGTCCTCCTTGATCTGCTTCTCTGTCATCTGTTTCTGATTCTGCCAAGAGAGCCCACAATTTCCGTGTGGTCATCAATAATTCACCACACACAGCAAATAGATTCAGATTCCTACTGATCTGTTGGGTTATGTTATTCTGATGCATTAGTTTGACACCAAATGTAATCTTTCGGAGGATTAGATTTTATGCTCATCACCATAACATTGATGTCACACTGTGTCATTTTTCTGAGAAGTGTCATGTATCGTGATGTTGATACCTTCATGTATACTGTTATGTCATCAAATTCCTGCTTAGTCACATAGAGCCCACGGAGACTCTTCTTCAAAGGCGTCACTTCTTTCCTGAGCTCTGCCTGAAGAAAGACACAGAGAGAATTATTGAAGAGTGTGGAGCAAAACTTGATATAAACAACCGTGAACACCACACACATACAGTACACACACACTATGTTCTTTTGAAAACATGTTACTTATCATCTACGTTCTGTCACATATCCATACAAAAGGTAGATATGACAATACATCTAATGTGACTGTTGACCATTTAGTGGTCAGCCATTCAATTTCCTCAGCATTAAGTCTAATTTGACAAGGAACTAATGACAAATCCATAGCTGAATTGTACAGAAGAAGAAGACAATCTGCAGATGCCAATCTTTAGACAGTGAAGCAAAGTGATGAAATGAATGGTCAAAATTAAAAAAAGAAAAACTCAAATGGGCCTCACTTTCTGCTCACCACTTGATCATTTTTACAGAAGGAATATGCGCCCGGCCCAATTATTAATCAGTCAGCAAAGGGACATTTCCATAAAGGTGCCTGACAGCAATTTGATCAACATTCTCCTCCTTCATTTTTAACATTTGTCTGAAACTCATTTGAGCCGCGCAATGAGTCTACTCGAGCAGACAGGCGACAATAAAGAGAATGTCAGACATGTCTGCAACACTGAGCGCTGGCGTATGTGAGAAGGTCAGCTGGCTAATACAACATGGTCTCTTCACACACACCTTATTGTGACTGTAGGTCTCACTCTGAATTCTTCTGTCACCCTGGGTACGTCGAGCACCACAGTCAATTCAAAGCACTTTCTCTCTTTCTCTCTCTTTCTCTCTCGGACTTACCTTCAGCTCTTGGGCGGCCTCCTCCACTGGACAGACGCTGTGGCCCTGGTGCGTCTTGGACGTCTGGCAGACGCAGCACAGCACCTCGTCGTCCTCCTGGCAGTACAGCTTGATGGGCTCCCCGTGTGTCGGACACAGCTCCTCCGTCCTCAGCAGCCCTCCTCCACCGCCCCCACCGCCGGCCCCCGCCGCGTCCAGGGCTCCGCCGGCCGCCTGGAGCCTCTGCTCCCTCAGCAGGTTGTCGCACACGTTCTTCAGGGCCAGGCTGACCGTGGGCTCCTCCAGCGAGACCTTGGAGCGGCAGACGGGGCACTCGCGCTTGGCCGCCTTCTTGTTCCAGAACTGCTGGAGGCACTTCTTGCAGAAGCTGTGGCTGCACTTGAGCACCACGGGGTCGGCGAAGATCTCGCAGCACACCGGGCACGACAGCTCGTCCTCCAGCGACGACTTGGAGCGCGAGGACATCGCGCGCGGCCTCAGCTCGGCCGACTTGACGCTGAGGAGCGAGTTGGCCCGGCCAGGCTGCGAGAGAGCCCTCGGTCGAAGGGGCATCTTGGCAACATTGGCTGCACCAATATCCTCCTTGAACAAAAAGGATCCCCTTTCCTTGCTGTTTGTCTGGGTTAAGTATGTTTCAAAGCTCCATTTTCTCCCTCTATAACCTGTAGTTCGCTGCATCTCTCCCAGCTTTTGCCACCATACCAGAGTTTGTCAACTGCACTACGTTATTGGTCAAGGGCTCGACTGGAAGAACTGGTCTGACCCCAACGCCCAACCTGCTCTTTAGAGCGCTCACAGCCTGATACAGCTCACCTAGCCATCTACAACAAGACAGAATAGTCACCATACACGCCCTTTGGACATTTATTGTTTATGTCCTCCCAGCCTCACAGGCTCCACCAAAACTACACCAACACCACTACTTAGAAAGCACTCAGTCCTGACTTGTTTGCAGTCAACAGTAGTGTTTTGGGTACTCGGGCAAGGTGAACGGTTGACTGTCAAGTCACTTTTATTTATGAAGCACTACAATTGTACCGTCCTTTCCATTTTGTGGCAGGTCAGTTGACAATAAAAAATGGAAAATCTTAAAAAGCTGTTATATTAAATAACATTGTAATAAAAGTGAAAGAATAAAAGACAAAACACAATAACGCAAATGTATACTGATATATATATATATCTTCTATAGGGCCATTTTTGAAAATTCTTATAACCAAAAAGGTTTATAACAATTAAATAATGAATTACTTAATCAAGTAATAATTAATTCATTAATTAATTGTACTGACAGAACCCTGGGGCTGTGACGGTTCTAGAATACAATAACAACGCAGGTTCTTTTCTTTTACCAGCCTTCTGATAGCTCAGTTAAATGCTTGCAGTATATCCTTTGTCCCTTTTGCGCTCAGCCCTTCTCCATTATCTAGGCATACTCGCTTTGTAGTACACCCCCAGGGCTGGGAACAAAGACTGGGCCTACACCGCCTTATAGGCGCATGGACTGTAACTGTATGTAAGGATAATCGTGTTGCCAAAACACATAAATATGTAATAGTTGAGACTAGGGCAAGACACCTATTCCATGCATTTGGTTTCAGCTTGATTCATTTTTCCTCAGAAAATCTTACTGGAGGTAGTCCATGTGGGTTTCATAACACTCATGCCTGGACATTACTCTAGTCTAGTGTAATAACACACTTATCTAATTTGTTACATTTCCCCAGTTTACTCAAAAGAGCAAAATATGACACTATCTTTTTAAAATCACTTGTCTGTGTTCACAGATGAGGTTCTATCTCACACACACATACTCACACTGTGTGTGTCTGTGTCTGTTTGTCACACAGACACACAAATGTTGATGGAAACATTCCCTGATAGCATCAGACAGAACTAAATAATGCTGCCTGCTACGCAAAGGCGGCATGACACCACTCATCACCATTTACAAAACATCAACACCACCATGAAACACAACTAAACATATTTCTCTTTTTTCCTTTTTTAATGCGGCATTTTTTTTCAGTGACAAGTCATATATTGACCATTCAAAAATGGTACTTTTTTTTTTTTTGCTTCATTTTGTAACACGATTAAAAAGATGATGAGGTCCTTGTAATCAATCCCATTATCGTTATTGCCACTATGATTTGTAACAGCGGAACAGTGTAAAAAGAAAATCTTTCAAGACATAAAACCTTCAGTGTTACAGTTTCTAACATTGAGCTATATGACAGTAATACTCAGTTAAGTATAGTTGTAAAAGCACTGAGGAGTGACAAAAAACAGACAAACCAAAATCAACCGATACAAAACTATCATCAGAGTGTATGATGTATATAAAGTAACTACACAGTTTATATAAAAGATTCCAAGTCAAGTTGCATTCAGCTCTATGATCAGTGTTTTTTTTGTGTGTATTTTGCTTAGATTTTTTTTGTCATGACATGATCTCTCTGCACATCACATAAGCTACTGAGTTGCCGACAGGCATTAGCGTTTGGTTGTTCTCCTAGCCCTGAATCACACAGCGTTACTGTGTAGGCTGTTGGTTGAGCTCATTGGAAGTGCTTTGGCCACAGCTTGGCCTACAGAAGAAGGTGCAGTGGAGAGAGAGAGAGTGGACATCAGGACCAGGAGTCCAATGACCCAATCCAAAAAAAAAAAGAAAGTAAACAAAACAAAACAAAAAAACCAACAAGCACATCACCACTACAAACCCTCTAATGACAAGGGGTCAACACAAGACACAATACTGTTCTCTTAAGAGGCCACTGTAAACCTTTGTAACACATTGTAAACCTTTCTTCCGCTAAGAAAATACATTGGAAATATTTAAACCTTGTTATAATACTGTAGTCACACTGATTGCCTCAAACAGCGAGGTTTCCTTCAGTTTGGCATGAGGGAATGGTTGTCTTACGCCCCTTACAGGTAACGAGGAGCACGGGAGTGTTAGTTAGAGAGTAGCCTGTTTATCGTTTATATTGCTCAGCACTGTGGTCCCTAATTTGAAAGACAGGCAAAGTCTTTGGTCTTCAGCAATGTAGCAAATATAATTCCCATGTCTTGACAAACGTTCAGATTTAAAAATGAATGTGACAGTATAAATACATAATAGTAATTGTAAATATATAAAAATGAGTGAGACACATTAAGACTTCAGACTAATGAAGCTGACTAATGTGTCTGAGTCACTCTTGTTTACATATTCTTAAAACTACTTTTATATAATTGAATCTATTCATATCTTACACACTCATGTATTTTTATGTTTAGATCAGATCATTCGCCCAGCAATGACAAATACTTCTGCAACATGTGTTTGACACTGAAGACCTTGGTTGTTTTTCAAATCAGGGCCCCTATCTGGAATGTCTGTGATGCAACTTTTCCAAGTAATGAACTGGGTAGTTAACGAATGCTGCCAAAGCAACTGGTCCACCAAGGCCTCACAGTTCTTTTTCTCTATCTTTCTCTCACTCTCTCTCTCTCTCTCTCTCTCTCTTGCTTGCTTGTTCTCTCTCTCTCTCCTTTTAGGGTAATCATTTCATAAAAAAAAGGAAACAATAACAGAATCAAAGAAAAACAGAAACTCAAAGGAATCCTAACCAGCACATGCTTCATCGGTTAATAGTAAGGGTTTCCTGTGGGTCACACACTAAGTGGTCCATAGGCTGCACTGACCTAATGCTGTGCTCAAAGGTCACTGCACAGCACTGCAAAGTCCAGTCCCATCCCATCCTATCCCGTCCAGTCCCGTCCAGTTCAGTTCATTTGACCACGGCTCTGATCGGGCTCATTGGTGCTGGTTCCAGTCCAGTGCTGCGCAGTAAGCGTGGGAGCGACTGCAGTGCAGGGCCAGAGGAGCAGGTACAGCGCCGTGTGACACAGTGCAAAGGGAAGCGTCACAGTTTACAGAAGCCACCGTCAGAGGGCCTGTCGCATCAAACAATAAAAGTCTCCCAGCGCCATATCTGACTTGTTATATATAAATTAAATATGGAGTCAAATATTTTGATATTTATATATATCAAAAGTCTCCTATCTTTCCATGTTTGCGAGTTTTGTCACTTTGGATAAAAACATCTGGTAATTATCAGTTAACTTTAACTTCATGTTACTTTTTTTCCCTAAACGTGAGGAGAACTTAAGTATGACTTTTAAAAATGGTGGTTAATGATTGGTTCACTACTGGTCATCTGGATTACATGTCAATCACAATTTGGGACTGCACAGAATGACACTTGGTTAAAAAAAAAATTACAAAAATAAAACCCACTTGGGGAAAGTAGTGTCAAGAGGTCAAGAGGTCAGAGATAATTCTCCCATACAGCGGAGAGAAGTCCCCATGTGAAACCTCCCAATGGAACTGGTTCCAAGTAGACGAAGCGGACAGCTGAAGCCAACAAACAACACAAGAGCAAAAAAAAAAAAAAAAGATTTCATAAAGGTACTAGAGCGATTTCTAGTAGTGCGTCTTCATAGGTTCACCACAGCCACAGGGTGAGGTCGAGCCCTCTGCTTCCTCCTGCTCCAGACTCCTGACTCTTTACACCCGGCCGACCTTTGCGTCGCCAATGGCGCCCCAGACGTCAAAAACAAACTCGTCGGGGAAGGCAAAGTCGCCCAGTGTCTCGTCCAGGGCCTCGGCAAACTCATCAGGGTTCTTCTTGTCCTTGCCCAACTCGACCATGGTGGCCGCTGCAAAAGGAGAGGACAGAGTGAAAGGAGTGTGAGTCACCGAAAGAAAAAAAACACAATAGGTCCAATAATGGCCCCAATCTCCTTCAACATGTGACCTTAATTGGGAGAAGCAGAGAAACACAAAAGACAACACAGAACAGCATGCAACACAGACAGCAAGCAACATAGCACAACCTCAGCCCGAGCAGATACGATACATCATTAATGTAAAGTTTAACAATTTATGTAAATTAACATCAAAATAAACGTATGTATCTAACTTATACTTGTAGCCAACAGGTGATTCACAATTGTAAGCCAACAGGTGAAATAAAACCCCATGCTTACAGTCTTGTTACCACACTAAGTATTTGTTTATCAGAGGCGGTCAGTCACAGAACACAGTGTGGGGTTCATTACCAAGCTCGCTGTCTCTGATCCCCATGTAACTCTCCAGGAGGTCATCCACCTTCTCAATGGCCTTCTCCTCGAACGCAGACGGCTACGACACACACACAAAACAACATGAAGACGATATTTGAGACACAGGAGACAGGGGCCTGACATTACTCCATCTACAATTTACAGATGATGATAGATAGATAGATACTTTATTGATCCCCAAGGGGAAATTCAAGATACACCAAGCTTCAAATACCCACTTGGAATGCTTACAGTACATAAGCCCTTGCTGTGGACAGAACTATGATGGTCTTACCAGTTCCTCCACGGTGGCAGGACCTTTTGACCTAAGACGCAGGGTGCCCCTTCCAGTGCCCAGCTGGACCCCACCAGACCGCGACCCGCCTGATCTCTGACTGATCATGTCTGATTGTAACAACAAAAAAAAAAGGTGGACCATTTAATCAGTTTGTTAACCAATTACTTGCAGTGGAAGTTCACTAAAGCCATACAGTCAGGGGCGCACACGTAAACGGCATCATACACGTACAGGCATTAGTCACCGCCAGGCACCGCCAGCAGATTATGGACAGTGACACTGTTGCCGTCACTGATACATCGAATCAGAAATTAGCATTACTCTTACTAATACTGGGTGACCCAATTCTCTGGAGAGAGAAAAAGACCATGGCGGTAACCAAATCATTACACAATTAAACATTCCTGGCCTTGTTCGCACGTTCAAGAACAAATGAGATGTTTTACAAACTACTCTGATTATAAAGCAAGCCCCTAAATTACAGCGACATGTACAGAGAGTCAACATAAAATATGATGAAGCACCATTAGAGAGATCCATTTAATTGTCCGCAGAACTGGGCCAAACGCCAATCGTGCCATGCTGCCACTACACAGCCATACCAGCGCCACTACAGAGCCATTCCAGTGCCACTGCAGTACCATCTGTTCAGGAGCTTATCGATAAATAGATGTTGAAGGCCAATTAAATAACCAGTACTGAAACTAAACTGGGACTTAACGGCCCGATCCTGATGGGCACACACTTACCGAATGCCTTTAAGGGCTCCACCAGCTTCAGAACAAAGTTCTTTCCCCTGGGCAGCTCCTTCAACATCTTGGCAACTTCGTAGTGTCGACAGCCAATGAGCATGTGGCCGTTGATTGACTCGATCATGTCTCCCACGTTGATGACTTGGATCTGATGAATGATGCTTCCTTCTCTTATTCTCTGCAATTACACCAATTACAAGTAGATTTAACACACTTATAAAAATATAAGAGCACATGTTATCTCACATCATTGAAACATATGTGCGCTCCACATCCATTAAAAGACATTTCATTGAAAGCCAACTGAATTGCAAAGACTACGTTTTTTTTTTTCATTTCTTGGAATGAGTCTCCCATAAATGTTGTGACATTCCCCATAAGCATTGTGCAGATAGAATTACATGAACACATCATTCCTGCTCACCTTGATGAAGGCGTACCCAGCGCCGTTGTCTGTGATGGTGAGGCCAAGGGCGTCCTCACCCTTGAACACCTCCACCTCTTTCCTCTGGCCTTTGACGTGTGCAAAGATGAAGTCCTCCAGCCCAATCTGACCGCCTAACAGCTTGTCCATGTCCACCTTGTGCGTGTTCAGCGTGCAGAACATCACCTAGGAGCGTAATGTGACGGACAACGCAAACCGTTTGCATCAACGCTGTGTGTGTGAATTTAAAGTTGATGATACACAAGGTGACTTTCTGATTAACACAGCAATAATTCTTTTTTATTGTTATGGCATATTATTTTTTATATTGGGCCATTTTTCAAGCATATTTTGTACTTATGGGCAAATTATCACAAACATTCAATCAGAAAACATGGAACCGGGACCCACATAGCTCGAACAATTGGCCCATGCATGATCACCTGAAGAGGACTCCTGAGTACCCAAGAGTCACAGTCTAGACAGCAGATGGGGACCCCGGCTGTCCCCTGTTCCTCACCTCAGCTGGTGGTATTCCGAAGGCCTCGCCGATCTTAGCGTAGAGTTCCCGGACATTGCTGAACCCCTCTATGCGCCCCGTTGGGCTCCCGTGGGCCAGCTGAGTGTGGAAGATCAGACGCGGACGCAAGCTGGTGGGTGGGGGAGGCAGACCCTCCTGTGCAGTTGCCTCCCCGAGTCCGCCCCCTACCCCATCCATGCCGTCCAAACCTGGCACATTTAAGCCTGCCCGCACTGGCTCCGCCTCTTCGTTTTCCACAAGTGGAGAAGCCTTCTTTCTTCGGCCCAGTCCTAAAGGCATCTTATGTGTTTGAGTGTTATTTAGGTCTTACTGAAGAAATCGTGACAGCAGTGTACAGTACCTCAGACACAATGATCTGGGTGTGCCACTTTCGCTAGGCCAGGAGGATCAAGAAGCCGCAAACCTTGCAGCGCTGAGGCCAAATGTGAAACAAACAAGGATAGGAGCCCTTCACATCTCTATGCCATCACTTCTTACAGGGCCAACACCTGTGACAAGTTAAACAAACACAAACAGCATGTATCAACTATTTTAGAGATTACCATTATTTGTTTGCCCAGGCTATTCTGATGTTGACATATTGCATATTACGCGGCCCCGCGTGCTTGCCTGAAAAAGGCTCCTTATTTAAAATCCAAATGTGTGTTTATGTAGGCCGAAATCACTGTCCATGTGGTTCAGTTTATTCATTAGATCAATTTGTTAAACGTTACAGATTGTTTAAACAATGTTGCACAAATACTGAACGGATAGGTTAACTACAAGACGAACTACTGACAACAAACGTCCAACTCTTAGTGCAAATAGCTAACTAGTCATCTAATAAGCGATCATCAGATGTGATGGCTAGCTAGCTTGTTGATTACATTTAATAGGCTGATTAGCGTAAGCTAACTTTCCTGAGGCCCATCACAGTCTAACTCGTGATTACAACGTCAAAGGTATATCTTACCGGTACCAACTACCATCTTACGTTGCACGTAATGATAGAAAGCTAATTCGGGTCGTTTAGTGTGCATCATGAAACATACCTGCGACAAATAAGGTGACAAAGTGAAGAAATATATCTCGAAACGACGCGTCTTAGTTAGCTTAGCTAGCCACCAAATTCACACCAACTTACCCGCTTATAGATGGCAAAGCGTTATGTCCATTAGCAGCAGACGTTCACCAACCTCTGGAAATAAATCCTGGTCTTATAATAATTTAATTCTGCTGCCACTTCTGTCCAGTCCTTGCTCATCGAAATTTTAGCTACCGCTTGTAATTCAGAGGGTGGGACATCTAGTAGTGTGAAACTAGCGACAGTAAAGAAAAATCCAATATGGCCGCCATTCGCGAATCTTTCAAAATAAAAGTCAGAACATATTCATTGCTTTTTCAATTCATGAGGACGAAAATTATTAATTAAAAACGGTATTGCGTTACCAAAGGAAGGTAAAGTTAGAAAATAATTAAATAAGACATTTAAATCGAAAATACACCTTAAAATGTTATTTAGAATGTATTTTTGAATGTGCCTTATCTACCTTATTGCCTAGTGTTAAATTAAAACTGTGAAGCTGATAAAACTATAACGTTGTGCTTATTTAAAAGGTGGGTTTATAACATGCACTATAATATTGCAGATATCTATAGGCTACCAATTCTGCCTTTGTGGGTACCAGGCCAAACTAAGTGTGTAGTGAGTCACATAATGGCCTGCCTTTGACACACAATGTTGAAATTCAAATTGTGTGGCTGTGAAAACAATAAGTTGTGCATATATAAAAGGGGGGTGTAATGGAATCCTTAGAAGGTCTACTTTTAGAAAATATATAGATGTTTATACCAAATTCGCCTTTGTGGGTACCAGGCCATACCAAAGGTGTACCGAGTCACATAATAGGCCTGCCATTGACACACAGCTGTTGAACTTCATATTGTGTGGCTGTGAAAACAATAAGTTGTGCATATATAAAAGGGGGGTGAAATGAAATCCTTAGAAGGTCTACTTTCAGAAAATATATAGTTGTTTATACCGAATTCGCCTTTGTGGGTACCAGGCCATACTAAGCGTGTACCGAGTCACATACTAAGCGTTACTTTGACACACAGCTGTTGAACTTCAAATTGTGTGGCTGTGAAAACAATAAGTTGTGCATATGTTAAAGGGGGGTGAAATGGAATCCTTAGTAGGTCTACTTTCAGAAAATATATAGTTGTTTATACCGAATTCGCCTTTGTGGGTACCAGGCCATACCGAGTCACATAATAGGCCTGCCATTGACACACAGCTGTTGAACTTCAAATTGTGTGGCTGTGAAAACAATAAGTTGTGCATATGTAAAAGGGGGGTGAAATGGAATCCTTAGATCCTGATTTTCCGGCGGCTTGTCTTCTTCTACGGTTATTTGACCCCCGGTGATTTGTGGGATAGCGTAGTGACCAACCGTTGTATACTGTGGAGGTAGTAGCCTAGGCCATCCGGGTACTTTTCGCCTACTAGTTGATGCCTACTAAGCATTCGGACGTACTACTACTGTGACGTACTGCGTCTCGCCTACTGATCAGTACGTTAGTATGAGTATTCGGATGCAGCCTTTGCCTTTACTGTCTATGGTTTGTTTACATTTTAGTTGAACTTCCGTGATACTGCGCAAAGCGTCATGGGATTCAAGAACGTTCTGAGGATCTGTTGCTAGGCCAAAGATTTCATAATATTCCAGCTCAGTCTTCTCTGTTTCAACTGACCAGCGCTAATTTGACCATTTTCATTCAACGACTTAACAAGACTACAAATTATCTTTTCTACTTGCAAAGGTAATTGTCATACTCTGCTTTTATTTCCGTGTGGGTGCATGGGAAGGCCAGAGACAGCTTAGAAAATGTTCACCGATAAGTTTCTTAGCTAGCAGCTAACCGTATTGGATAACGTTATAGTTAACACGTTAGCAGCTACCACCTATATAAACTAGCTTCTAACGTTAACGTTAATGTTAACGTATACGTTATGCCTGGAAATATGTAGGGTTTCTGGTATCACCATAAAACACGAAATTTGAATAATTTCCATGCTAAAGCACAACTCCGATGTAGCTAAATGTAGCATTCACGTTAGCTGCCCTTGTGTTCTTGTAACGTTAATTTGAAGTACATATTAAACGGTATGAGTGAACGTTAGCAGTTTGGTAATGTTACCGTTGTCTTAACGGTAATGTTAACGTTGTTGTTATCCAACGTCAACATTTATTTATGCTCCACGACTGTAACGTTAAAATAGGCTACGTGTACGTTACTGATAGCAGCTAACAGCGAAAACAACGTTGAGGTAGTCTAGCTGACCTAGCAGCTATTTGTAACTGACGTTAATGTTAGACTGGCTAATTTTGACATAGATTATTTGGTTACATAACCTAATCAGATAAAGTTTAACTAGGACAATTGATCTCGTCCATCTGAATTTTTAGACATACAGATATAACGTTAGTTTAATTTATGTTCTCCCATGGAATTCCATTCAACACATCAAAACAATACTTCGAAATGTGAACGAACTAACGCCGCTGATTTAGGACAGCAACTATGTTTTGGTACAAAATATAAGGAAAGTATTAGCTTGGTTAAAGCAATTATTAGTGGCATGTTCTATCGAGATCTTCCTGCATCATATGGCTTGTGGTTCGGTAGGTCAACAATATCGCTAAAACTACGGGTACCATGTTCGTTTAGCTTGATGGAAAAGTGTAGCACGGGCTAAGGAAAATCCATTCATTTCCATTCAGTGATCCAACTCAAGTGAAGCATCGAAGTACGTTTCATATAGCCAACTCGATATGTAAGATGTATTTTGAGGGGTATTGCGAAGAAACGCAAAATTATTACTCTAAATAAATCCTCACCCTGACCCTTCACGGGCTCAGGGTGGGGATTTAACATGACATAATCTAGAGATGTAATATTTCATGGCCACGAGATGGCGCCATGGCACTGAATTTAGCTCAACCTGATTTTTTTTTTTTTTTTTCTAATGCCAAGTTTTAAATCCCCGATTGGTCATGGTCATTCAGGATTATTGTCTGGGAAAAATAATGTAATTTGCATTCGATTTAGAGTGGGAACCTTGGAGTCACGATTACCCATTACAGTGGAAAAAATTATATATATTTTTTCACTCGATTAAATTCCAGGACCCTATGTTCACGACTTTATCTAAATATGCGTGTTTTTATCACCCAGTATTTTTACATGATAAAAAGCACACCAGTTCAAGCTAGTTTAGAGCTATTTTGCTCTTCTTATGTGACAATAAGTGCTAGTTTACCGTTGTGTATGGCTTTAAACAGCGCTTGAGATTATCAAGCTGTAATGCTAGCGTTTTGACAAGCACATCAATTTTGCCCACCCTGCCCATATGAAATAACTCCTCTAGGTTTGCTGCCTCCTCCTTTCTGTTTTCGTACTTTATCAATTAATTATCTATCCATGATCCTTGAAGTCTCAGTTAGTGAATTAGTTTAACATTGTGTGCTAATAATCAGCAACCACTGAAAGTAAAGCAAAACAACAAGTAGCCTAGCCTACAACTTTGCGTTTGTGCGCTGTTATTATCTCACCCGCTCAAACAAAAGGTGTGCGTGTGTGTGTAGGTCTTGTATGCGTTGTTGATAAGTTCAAAAGTTGATTTTGATAACGTGTTTTTTTTTACATAACATTGTAAAAAGACTACTGTCATGCAGTTAACGGGAGAATTAGTCCAATTTATGTATAAGCTACACAGGGGAAATTCTCCCTCGTTAGGAGCCTGATATGGAGAGTGCGTCGGCTATGACTGTAGTCTCACCTGCAGGCACGCCTGAAGCTAGCTAATCTGAATGGTCCAATTGTCATTTCTCAATCAAATCTATTTGTTTTAAGTTTAATATCGGGATTATGTGTATTAATGTTGTACACATTGCATTTGCATTAATACAAGTACACAGTGCAAACAATCACAGTAAAGAGTATTTGCATTACAAGCACACAGTGCAAAGACCATAACAGTAAAGAGTACTGTTTGTATTTCTTAAAACAATAGTCCAGGCTACTTTTTATAGAATGTTAATTTTGCACAAATTTGCAATACATTTCATTTGAATGGTCCACAACTTTTTAACATTTACTTTTGGCCCGCGACTCTCCACCCCGATTCATTTTTGGCCCTTGATGGGGAAGTATTTGGGCACCCCTGTTTTATGGTGTGAAAGCAGCCCAACCTCGATCCGACCCAGTTGCAGAAATCTACCTTTTTTGGATTTGACGAGCTCCCGTAGTTTTCGCGCATTATGGGAAATGTAGGATTGCTTAGTCACACTCAAGCTCTGTACGAAGCAGTAGGGTAATGCTTTTTTGGCAATGATTTTGCATCTACCTGTTCCGTCTTCCGTAGGCCTGCTTAGTGTAGTATGTTGGACACACGAGAGCTTTCCTTCTCAGCTGTGTTTTGCTGCACGTCTTCGTCGTTGCAAAATTACGAGCATGATATTGTTAAACTCATGTTGCATCAAACGGTCTTGACGCTCGAGCACTTCTGCACTCGAGCACTTCTGCACTAAAAAATTGGTCCGAACCAAATAAGTGAACTAACGGACTTTCCTGGTGTGAATACGCCATAAATTAGTTTCGGCCAAATCATTCATCTGCGCTCAACTAACAAAGGACATTGGCAAGCGATTCTTATCAATTATTTCCAGATGAAACTTTCCATACACTCGTCTAACCAGTTCACTTAGGCTACAGACATCACTGCGGCATTGAGGACAACTGCGATCCTCCCCTTCGTGCACACCGCGTCTGTCTCCAAAAGGAGATCATCCCTGGAAGCGTGGTCGCACTGATGCACCTGACGCTGCGGGTGGAGGCATAAGTTCTTCCGCAAATTTTGTAGACTATGCGTGCAACTTAACCAAACAGTATAGAAGTAAACGAATTCTCCTTGGCCCGCTCTCGTGCGCACTCAATGGACACCCGCCCCTAGACATGCACATTTAATCCAAACAAAACAATCACAATCGTGAACGGAATGACGCACAGAAGACGACTAGCTGAATTATTGTTAAATACGGTTAGCATTATTAGTAGGCTATGCTGCTCACATCTGATTAAAACTGCATTCAAGTTGACTGACCATCTCAATACCAATGTTTTTCAACTCCAAGATTTAAAGGGCCTGTCCGAAGGAGAAAAAGTATGAGCTTACCTTGAAACTTAAACACACGTGGGGACACTGAACAGTCCAACCAGCTAGAGTATGATAAACTAGCCAACTATGCTACTTTGTTTACAATATTTTAAGGCTTCAATCAAACAGCTGTATTTAAGAGGTGGAGTTGTAATATGAATAGCAGGCTATAAGCTGCATAAAGTTTGCTGTTATGAATATCATAAATGTCAGTATACAGAATGAATAAATAATTACACGTGTGTGTGTGTGTGCTTTACATCTTGTTAAAAAATCATTAAATAAATAAATTCACATTATATGAAGGCAAAGCGATAAAAAGTCAGACATGAGGTGACCACCACACATTGCCTTCTAATCTGTGGGAAACACTGTTATTACTCTTTAGAAAGAGAATCATTGTCTTTTTTTTAATACCTTAACTTAAATGGTTGCAACTAAATCTTATTCTTCAAATGCCTGCCTTCCAATTTCACATATCCTTACAACATGACACCTTATGATTGTAGGTCAATTTGTAACCTGTCAAAGACAAAGATTAGCAGCAAAACTTGATATAAAAAGAAATCCTAAATGCTACATGTAGCATATTGTAGTGTGTTGGACTACTATTGCCACCTATTGGCCTTTCTTGGTGTCCAACATCACAAACAAGGCCTGTGTCGTGTGCAAACGCTCCAAAAAGTAAACCGGTTTCCAATCGATCGACCAACATAGTGTCGTAGGGAGTCCCATGCACAAGTCTAAAAAAGTGCAGGCTCAGGATTTTTTTTTGCTTTAATCCCTGCAACTGCCTCCCCACCCCCACCCCCTCTATCTGCCCCGTGCATCTTGGCTAGGCCTATTAGTTGTTTAATTTGTAAGGCAGAGCAATAGGCTGGCTGTTTAGGCAACTCGTGGAAGAATGCGCAATCATGTTTCATCGCATATACGCGTTTCAGAATGTTCGAATTCGCCAGCGTGCGTGTAGTTGTGTGAATCGAAAAGAATAAAATAGAATATTAGTGGTAGGCCGTTATCGGCGTTAACGTGCTGCATTAACGTGCAACTCTTATCGGGCGATAACAAAAATATCGGCGTTAATCTATTTTCAAAGTTGGGCTGGGAGCTGGGTCTATACACGCAAGCTATGATCACTTTCACCTTGATATTTTAGCGTGAAAGTCAAATGTTTAAGAGTGCGCCTGAAAAAAAGTCTAGGTCGCACTGGTGCACCTGACGCTGCTCGGCTACTTTCTTATATTGTCATTGTAGACTATGCAAAGATCCTTCATTACTATCAAGATACTGCAACGCAATACGTTACTATGGGAGCAAAACGGGACAGTTCCGGTCTGCATAAGTGCGAGTGTCACCTTAAGTCACTAAATAAACTTTCGCTCTAAAAAAACAATAACAAACATTATTGTGATTACAGTATTACTGTCTAAAATCATGCATGATATCAATGAATCATTCTATAGGACACGGAATGAATAATTTAATTAAAATATTTTTGCCTAGCGGGATGGTCTAGGGTCGCACCGTTGAGGCCAAGCCTGCGCTAGGCTCCAGGCCAGCCTAGCCAATCAGAACGCTCTGTGTACGGAGTCCTTGAGCCCGCCTTAGCTCACCTTCGGCTTCCGATATTGACGCCAGGGGGCTGGACCATGCGTCCTCGTTCGACGAGTTGGGTGTGAGACCGTGTTGCACAACCATAGAGAAAAACAAAAGATGGATGAGGCTAACGAAGCACGAATCGGCTTAGTTAGACTTGGGCTTTTCTTTGAAGTTTGAGCAGAAAGAAGCACTCAAGTCATTCATTTTAAAGAAGGATGTATTTGCCGGCTACGATTGGTCACAAATGCTGGCCTATTACGTGCAGAGGCAGTTTGAAAGACAACTGTTCATCCCACCCACAGGCTTCAGCTCTGTGAATGGTCCGACCCCAGACTATACATTTCTGTATAGTTTGGCTTGCCAGGCTAGATAGATAGAGCACTGTGACAGATTTGAGATGTTTGTGAAGACCCAACCAGCTCCCTGGTGCAGTCTCGGAGAACCCGTCCTGGGATACAGTATAGACCGCCTTGGCATCCCTGATGCTCCTTTTGAGTTCTGACCTTGCAGAGTAGAGTTGTAGTGTCACTGGACCTGCAGGGCTCCAGACTAACTTTTTGCGTCGGTTGCACTGGTGCAACTAGCTTTTTTTTTAGATGCACCAACACAAAATTTAGGTGCACCCACATTTTTCATTGCATCGCCTTTAACGCCAAAAGGTCACCTTTTATCGCTCTCCTTTCATATAATGTGAATGTTTTATTTAATAATAAGGCGTAGACAAAGCTTGTCTTTATTTGAAACACGATATATAAGAAATATACATATTCTTTATAAAGAATTATACAGATTTTTTTTAATATATATGTATATAATGCTTTATATATTTTACATACTGACATTTCTGATATTCATAACATTCATGACTATTCATATTACAACTCCGCCTCTTTAATTCAGCTGTCGGCTTGAAGCCTCAAAATATTGTAAACAAAGTAGCATAGCATTAGTTGGCTAGCTTATTATAGTCAACTGGTTGGACTGTTCAGTTTCCCCACGCGTGTTTAAGTTTCAAGGTAGGCTAATACTTTTTCTCCTTGGGACAGGCCCTTTTGAGTCTTGGAGTTGGAAAACATTGAGATGATCAGCCAACTTGAATGTTTTAATAAAATTTTTGCAGTATGCTATGATGCTAACCGGATTTCATTATAATTTATCTAGTCGTCTTTTATGCGTCATTGATTTCACGATTGTGAATGTGCATGTTGAGGGGCGGGTGTCCATTGAGTGCGCACGGGAGAGAGAGGGAGAGCGAGAGAAAGCGGGCCTAGGGGTGCTTTCACTAGCCTGACGACGTCATACTCAATTCTTGTCAGAATATGAGTCTGAAACTGCTCCATTCAGCTGCGATTATGGGACGTGATTCAACTGATACAGGGCGGGGGGGATAGCTCTGCACTCATTGGATAGCCCAAACCAAACAGAACAAGTTATTGGCTGTCAGTATCTGCGAAATCTAAGACAACGAAATATGTAGCAGGGTAGAAAGCATCCTCCCTCGTTTTTAAAAATAATTCCTTCAAACTGTATGCAATGAACAGCTGGGGAAGTGTGTCGTTAACCCAACGAGCAAACAGCCATTATAAACAAACGGGAACAACATCACCCAAACATGCTGTTTTAACTTGGTGAAAGTGAAACTGAAGTTTTCCCACATATCCACGTTGGTCTAAGTGTTCAGAAATAGTTGTGTGAATCCGTGATAACACCTCCGTTTCAATAGCTAAGATAAACGAAAGGCCAAACTGCATGAACAAATTATGCATTCATAGCCATAGCGTTTCTGTTGCAATCAAAATCAACCTAAGCCAACACGGTCTCACACCCAACTCGTCGAACGAGGACGCATGGCATCCAGGCTATGCTTTCACACCACTAGTTCGATTATTTGGTCTGCTTCAGGCAGTGAAATTGTTATTATGTAGCATATAGACTCCAGTGAGGTCCACTTTCACACCAGAAAACGAACCAAAAATTGGCCTGATTGATTTTTCCTCAATGTTTATCTTCCGGTAGAAATCGGCGCCAATTTTGACTCACTATTTTGACCTACAGTCTATGGTTTGGACCCCAGTTCGCGTTCTCACCAGAGGTCGACTTTTGGTGCGGAGTGAAGCGGACCGAGACCTCCTCTTTTTGGAGGTCTCGGTCCGCTTGTTTTGGTGCGCACCCGAGTGCGATTAATGCTTTCACACCAACGAAAACGAACCGAACTAAGAGGTTTTGGTACGAATGGACCATTTGGTGCGCACCAAAAGATGTTGGTGTGAAAGCACCCTAGGAGAGGGGGTTTACTTCTATACAGTTGGGTAAAGTTCCATGCATAGTCTACAATGAAAACTTGTGACAGAAATGTATGATTTCACCCGAGCAGCGTCAGGTGCACCAGTGCGACCTAGAATTTTTTTCAGGCGCACTCTTACATTTTTTGGGCGCATATGCGACCAAATTGGTCGCACTCTGGAGCCCTGACCTGAAAACCATGTTACGGGCCTTGAGCATGAGTCAAACATATTTGTTCATCCATGGCTTGTTGTTCGGAAAGATACAAATTTGTTTTGTGGTGGTAACAGTGTCCATAAAATTTTGTTATATAAAACGGAACATTGGAGGTATAGTCCATGTTGTCATCCTCAAATATGGACCAGTCTAGCATTCAAAGCAGTCGTAGTCTCTTCCAAGTGATACTTATATTAGAGAAATAAACATCCTTGTCTATCTGACTTACATTGAGTTGACTGTGGCTTAAGCCACAGATGTGGTTGAGTACTGTTTCGTTATGGTTTGATAAAATCCCATAAAACTGGATAAAAATCACGGCTCCCAAAGCATTTCCATAGAGCCATGAGCTGAAGTTGACCGAGTGTGTTTGCCTGCGTGGAGCTACTGGACTGCCATTGGCTCACCTGCATTTGATAGTCAGGGCTTTTGATCGGTCAATTACTATTGTACTCCGGAATGCAACAAATGTCTTAAGAGAATGAAAAGTCATGAGTTGAATGTGCAGTTCATTGTCTTATCTGTTTCTTCTGTGTTGCATGTGCTTTAAATCACCATGAAACAGCTAATTTTGTTATTTGTTGAATTGTAGTAAAACGTGAGATTCATCGTATGGCAGCATATGGCTTGGACTGTCTGCAGTCTACTTCCACATCCACCTACTGAATAACAAGGTTAGGTTTGACTGGAATTCCTTCTGCATCCCTACATCATGTCTAGTGATCCTCCCCCTCCATACCCTGGGGGGCCCAGTGCCCCATCAGTTGAGAAGAATGGACCTATGTCAGGTAAATTATCTGAATTTGTTAACCTCCTTTGCATTATATGAGTAGGCTATTGGATTGATTCATTTGCAATTATTTTAATCTGCAAAATGTATCATCTTTAATTGTTTTCATCATGAAAGTGTTGTGTTGGTATTGCCATAAGGGTTGAAGTAGTGGTAACTAGAGGCATTCTTTTCTTTGTTCTTCATTCCTGCCGAAATGTAAATGGTGCACAGCTTTTCAGTTTTGGAACAGGAAATCTAAAGCGCTTGAGCGCTTCTAACTTCCTCTTTTTTGTAGATCTCGGTCAAGGCCGAGCTAGCGTAAGACGAGGCTTAAGCCCTATTGGTGCAATAGGCCACTGATGTGTTTTTATGCTAATTCACTTCTGGATATTGCTCCACAGAAATGCTTAGGTGCTTTGTCTAAAGGCCTGTTCACACTGCTAACAATGACTATAAAAATAACTGTAATTCTAATGACATGACTATACCCACACTGAATAAGGAAAGACTATGAGGAATATTATTAAACTTATTTAATAATAGAGAATAATCTCCCATTTTGTGATATCAGAGTAAAGGTGTAACACTAATATCAGCTTTAGTCAATTGAACCCTATTTCAAACAAATTTTGACACAATATGAGTCTTGAATTGGATACCATACAGGCATTTGCTAGGATCTCAACACCGGATTATGAACATGCCTTGCCATAGAGAAACCCATAATACATTGGATTATGAACATACTTTGCCACAATAACACACAAAAGGGTGGAGTGAGTTGAGCTATATGAAATTATTATTAGAATTATTATCATCTGTTTTATAGAGGGATCGATGTATTTGGTATCAATTGATTGCTCTGTCTCCTCTTTCATCTGATGTACGTGCCATATCTTTAGTACCCTCCAGAATTATTGGCACCCTTGGTAAAGTTGTTAAAAACCAGGTATAAAAAATAATCTGCTGGTAATGTATTGAGTTATGGAATGAAACAAAATGAGGAAAATCAAGCATTGAAAGGAAGCAAATTATTTTGAGAAAAAGGAAAATCTCATAAAGAAATAAATATTTTTAACAAAAACACTTTTCACAATTATTGGCACCCCTACTTGAAATACCTTCTTAAACCTCCCTTTGTCAATAAAACAGCTTGTAATATTCTTCTCTGACACCCCATAAAGATTGAGAATACAAAGTAAAGGATGACCACAATAGCACAGCCTCTCCACCATAATTCTGATTAGGCATGGGATTCTTTTTAGTATAGTCATTCTTCTATGTACGCCAAAGACACCTTAAGTGTTTTTAGTGAAAGAGCACAATTTTCTTTTCATCTGACAATAGACCACACTCCCAGACATGTCATGGTACCAGGGATGGAAATTAGCCACCCGCCACCCGCCAAATGCGTGTAGTTTTGGGGGCTGGCGGGTGAAATATGTCAACACACCAGCCACTGTGGCGGGTAAGCAACTACTTCTACTTCAGGTTGTTTATTTCATCAGAATATTAGCAGTCGCCGCAGAGATAAGAACACACGCCTTGTATCAATTATCCTCAACATCGATGGACATGACGATCACAACAAACATTCTGGAACGGAGCGCCTCAGAATGAACACGAAACCCGCCACAACTGCCCCGACATTATGCCTTTCATCCGCCTCTAATGTAATAAAGCCATGTTTAGCGCACTGCCTACTCAATATTCCTTCGCGTCATACCAAGGCTCCATACATAGTTGTTCCTTACTTTTCTACATATGCATTTCAACATTTCATTTAATTTTATCTCCTGTATGCGTGTAGGCTACTGTATGTAATGTCTGTGTTCAAGCGCAAACTCCATTCTCATTGTTCTTAGTAGCGGGAATGCGCCTGCTTCCGTGACGGACGCGGTGCGTCTTTGATAATTAATGTTGGCTCTCATCATTGCGTCAGCCTAGCCTACTCTTCCAGTTAACGTGGCAGCTAGATAGCCTACAACCATTGACTGTATACATTTACAACGAGGCTACCGGTTAATATGTTTAGGTAGGAAATACATTGGATATATGTAACAGATATACCAAACCAAACTCGAGGCATGGTACCTAAGTTAAGCACCCAGCCAATTAAACATGACCAAGGAAAACGTGAACGGGACAACTCACAATGCCACAGGCTACCACGGTAACCTAGCCTACCTAAATCATAGAAGTTAACATTGCAAGACACTTATCTTTTCTGTGACGGCAGAAATATTTTCCTTACCTTCTTAGTTTTTTTGAACATTCACCTTATTTAATCAAAACATGTACCCTGGAACTATATATGCTGATTTTCCTAAAACCGAATGAGACCTAATTATGTTCACGTACTTCTTAAAGTGGCAGGCACTCAATTAGACCTACACACCACCCCTGTAATATCATTAAAGACAAGTGTAATCAATATGAAGTATTGAAATTACTGAATATGTTGCGTAATTATGCATATGCTATAAATTGATAACAAAATATATAAGGTGTATGAATTCAAATATGAAATAGAAACAAGACTAGGGATGTTAACCGGTGACTGTTTGACCGATGGTTGACCGTATCCACATTAGCCGATCAAAGTTGTCGCTAGTCGGTTAAAAAAAAAAAAAAAAGATCTCTAAATTAGGCTATTATTATAGACAGTGGACTAAACGCTACTACAGCTAGCCATCTCATTCCAAGGTCTTTTTTGCGTGAAGTTAACAAATTATCCCTCACACTCAATTTGTAATAACTCGCCTGCTTGTAGGCTACTTAATAAACCAATAAAAACATTCGCACGCATGCCTTGGCCGGTGCGTCTTTTGCAATCTGGAGGTGCCCGTTTTATCCATTGGTTTTTATCGTGTTGCAGCAACTTTCCGCATAAGATGGGCTTAGATTTGGAAACACATTACATCTACATTTCAGGAAGGGTCAGGAAGGGTCAGCAATGGTAACAGATAAGGTAATGATGATCATCTTTCTTTATTATTGTTAGTAGGCCTACTTCCTCAAACTATAGCGGCGTCTCCTCGGAGCTGACATTTTCTTAAGTGAGCCGCGGCAATTTCAGTTTCAAATGAGCTTCTAACGCTAGACAAACGCCTTTATTTGCAACGCGATCACCTTGTACCCAAACCATTTCGAAACGAAGGAGCCATTTGTCCTCCACTTATTTACAAGCTCCTTGGTTTGCGGGACTCATGTTTCGCGCTCTAGGGGATTTTAAAAACAGTGACGTGAGTGAAAGTGCGGCGCCGCCGCCGGGGCTGTGTGTGTGAGCGGGGGACCGAGAGATGCGACAGAGTTGCAAAACTGCGTGGCTGTTATTTCAAATAGCGTAGAATATTTTAAACGAATCGGTTAACCGGTTTCAACCGGCTAATGAGGCTCGGTGGTCGGTCAAGAAAATTTGTAGTTTTCGCCATCCCTAAACAAGACAAGCCATTTTCTGAGCAGGGTTGAGCAGAGACTATAGGATTGCCACTGCTCTGAATGATCTGTATCCAGCTTATGGCAATAAGGTTTTGCCTATATTTTTGTAATGTAATAGACACAGTCACACTTTTTAAAAATAATTTCAGCTTGTGTAGGCCTATCAGTGCTTTCTTATTGAACACAATACCGCGATAATACCGAAAACCATGATCATTTTGGACACTATAACCGTGGGGTTAAATTTTCATACCGTTACATCCCTGAATATATTTTGGCTGGTAAAAGTTTTGAGTGGGTGGTAGATTTTAAAATCTACCTGCCACAGTGGCAAGTGGACAAAAAAGTTAATTTCCATCCCTGGAAAAATGACTGGACTGGCTTTGACCTGATATGCCGTCTAAATAATCTATTAGCAGTGAGGTCACTTTTGGAGTTTTTTTGGGGGGACTTGGTGACCCCAAGATGATAGCTTTGTCTGTAACTCTCCAACAGTGGTTCTTATGGAATTTTTTGCCTATCATACCATCATCCATACTGTACGTGGGTGAAAAATAGCCATGGGTCTTTGTCCAAGCATGTTTGTCACATTTCCAGATGATTAGAACCTTTTAATCATCATTTTAACTGGAAATATAGGCATTTTCTACAAAATACCTAGTTTCCATTGACATTCTCTTACTTACAAATGTCAACACACTTTCTTTTTATTTCAATTTAGTGTATTCTCTTGTCTCTCCAATGTTGAAAAATGACTAGAGGATTTAGCCTCAGAGTCAGGGCTGTACACTGCGAGCAGCTCGTCGCAAATGCGAGTAAATATATATAAATTATAATATATATAAATTGTCGCACACGTGCGAATACTGATTTCAACCCTTTCATTCGCATTTTGCTCTTAAAATGAATCAACACCAAGTGGATCAAAGTATAGTAAAATTTTCGTGCATCTGTATACACATTTCAGAGTTGACAGCTCTGGAGTTGACAACTCTTGCACCTGGCTTGACACTCAGGCTTTCAGCATCAACCTCGCATTCTCACACACACGCAAGAAATGTCACTCCAAATCCATTCTTCTTTTTCATTCAATCTGTTCGTTATCAGTTGGTGACTATATGTAGCGATTACCGGTGAAACGGTGAACTATGATACAAATGTTGACTATATTACCGTGTTCATTTAAAATATTATTATTATCACGGTTGATAGCCTACGGTTTCCACACCGTGTTTATGTTAAATTTCTCCCAACTTAACCCGAGCCTGCATTAACCCGAGCCTGGTAGACTTGAAACAAAAATGGTATCCTACTGATTCTGTCGTCTAAATGATGGATTTAACCACGATTCGGTGCTACACCTGCTTCAAAAAGGCGGAACATTTTCATCGCAAATGTGCGCTGTATCATATAGCCACTCTGCGTCTTTGTAGGCTACGTTCACATTAAATCCATTCCACTAACGTTATCAGGAGAATACCGTAACGTTTTTTTTTTTTAGCACTGGTTGTCACTCATTGGATATAACAGATAGCCTATACCAAACTCCAAGACAAGTCATGGTAAGTTAAGTATGAGTAGGTTAAGCACCCAGCCAACATGACCAAGGAAAAAGTGAACGGGACAACTCACAATGCCATGCCACGGTAGGCTACCTAAATCATAGAAGTTAACATTGCTGGACACTCATCTTTTCTATTACACCAGAAATATTTGTCTTTACCTTTATTAGTTTTTTTTTTTTTTTTAACATTCATGTTATTTAATGAAAACATGTATCCTTGAACTATGCGTGACTAGTATTTTCCTGAAACCAAATGAAACCTAATTATGTTCAGTACGGTACTTAAAGTGACAGACATTCAATTAGACCTACACACCACCACTGTAATATCATTAAAGACCAGTGTAATCAATATGAAGTATTCAAGATATTGCAAATGCTAGAAATTGTTAACAAAATGTATACAAATTCTGAATTCAAAATATGAAATAGAAACAAGACAAGCCATTTTCTGTGTGTGTGGAGGGTTTGAGCAGAGACTAGGATTGCCACTGCTGTAAATGATCTGTATCCTGCTTAAGGCATGAGGTTTTCAAGGAAATTTCTTAGTGCTCCTAAATTTTTCTCTGTGCTCCTAATTTTTTTCTAATGAAAAAGCTAAGCACACAGCCCTGCTCAGAGTGACTTCATTTTCATACCATAGTGAAAAAGAACGTCATGAACTACTTCGGAAAGTTCACTGACACTCTGATTTACTTTAAAAAGTTGCATTTACATAGGAAAATGCTCCTGTTAAATTTTGTACATAATATGTTTCAGGGGTGCCAATAATTGTGAGCAATGTGTTTTTGTAAAAAATATTTATTTCTTTATGAGATTTTCCTTTTTCTCACAAAAAAATTGCTTCCGTTGCAGGGTATATTTTTCCTCAATGTTTTTATTGTGGGAGTACAATAAATGACCAAAAGATTTTTTTTAATACCTATTTTTAGTCAACTTTTACCAAGGGTGCCAATAATTCTGGAGGGTACTGTATGTGGTCACGGGTTTGCGAGTAATCAAACGAGAGTAATGGGTGCGCAGGTGAACGCAGAGCAGTGTACTGTAAATATGATGCAATTTCATTTAATTTCATGTTTTTTTTTTGTTTTTTTTTAAATTCCATACTTGACTGTACAGCCCCACCTCTACTCTTTCATGCAATTAATGCACGATCTTTCGAAAATACTACAGTGTTTCTAATGACACAAAGTTTAATGCAAATTGGTGAAGTATCCCTTTAAGGGTTTAATTTTAGATTTGAGTTTAATGCAACAGGACACAAAAGGATATGGATACAGCAAGATAGCTTTATTCCTTTTCTAAAAACTTTTTTTTTTTAGAACTTACTTAAAATGATGTAAAACAGTCTGTAACTGTTAATTCCCCCTACAGGTTCTGGTCCTGTGACCTCAGCACCCATTCAGGGTCAGCCCCAGCCTCCTGACTATGGCCCGCCTCCATACGAGTCTTCTTTTCACCCAGGCTTTGTGCCACCTCATGTCCCAGGTGATGGCCCAGAGCCAATGCCTATGCCACACCTACATGGTATGTCTGCCAAAATCATGCAGTACATTGCACACACTAATATTCCAGTCTTTTACAGATTGAAAATAAATTCATATCATGTATTCCTAGTATCTAACCCCATCCGAAATCATTTCCACTTGCTTCAGGTGGCTTTTATCCATCACCAGGTCATCACCATTTTCCACAGATGGTGCCAGGGCAGTTTGGTGCAGGGCCTGGTCGTTTTGGCCCTGCTGGAGGGCACACAGCCACAGTTATAGCACCTCCTGGAGCAGCCACTACAGTGACTGTGCTTCAGGGTGAGATGTTCCAGTCAAGTCCAGTGCAGACAGTGTGTCCACACTGCCAGCAGGCCATTATCACACGTATTAGCCATGACATCGGCCTCATGAACTCACTTTTCTGCCTATTCTGCTTCTTTGTGGGGTAAGTGGCTCAGTGGTTTCCTGGATTCTTAATCCCGTAATTCCTTAGGACAGTCATGTGAGTGCATAGTTGTTTTTGCTCAGTGAACGTACATGTTTCTTTTTCTTGCACTCTAGGTGTGATCTTGGATGCTGCTTGATTCCTTGCCTGATTGATGACCTGAAGGATGTAACGCATACCTGCCCCTACTGCAATGGCTACATCTACACATACAAACGCATATGCTAACAATGTGAAATCAGTTCACCTACAGAGTTCATCCCAGTGGGTGTTGTAGCCCGCATCTATTTTTGCGTCATATGTTGTGTTTCAGGTAACCCCCTTAAGTAGCAGCGTCTTCATCTCCGATGTATATTTTGCATTATATATTGTACATACTTGCGGAAATGACTAATGTATGTACTGTACTTAATTTTACTTATGCTTATGAGACCTCAAATTTTGAACTGAAAATTACTAATGGTAGACTGAAGTGATCATGCCTAGAAAATCTTTGCACAACAATGTACTCAGCTTTAAGTGGATGTTGATGTCCTAGCTGCATTGCCCACTTAAAGCCTAATCTGTGAAATTTGTCTGAGATGATTAGAAAATGCAGGGTCAGTATTGTTTTATTTTAAATATTTAATTTTAACATGGTTAGTCGATAGTGTAAATATATGGTCTGCTAATGTTTTGTGTGTCTTGTCATCATCATATTGTTTTACCATGCTGCACAGTGAACACTTTATTAACACTTTCTCTGACAGACTACATTCAATTTTCTGTATAGTTTTTATTGATTGGTTCAGATCAGATCTTAATGTAATAATTCCCAAACATCTGTTACAGTATGAAAGCATCAAATAGTATATCTTAAAGACATTTCCATAAATGGCATCAAAGGACATTCATTGATATGAGTAATAAACACATTTGATGCAATACTCTAGTGGACTGTGTTCAGTGTTGCAGTACTACAAAGGACATTTCAGGCCCATGAGCAGTTTTCACAGTACTTCATATTGTGCCCAGATGAATCCAACATGGAACTTCGGCTTTGTTGGGTATGGCTGGCTAAGGCTGATTTTAGAAGTTTGACCTTTAAAATGGCACTGAATGTGTAGGTGTAGATGTTCACCTCATCTTGTGCTATCAGTGTGGTGATTCAATTTGGTCAAATTTCATTCAGTTAGTACTCAGGAGACCTGTGCACTGATAAGTCTCTTAGTTTTTTCACTTGTGTGTGCTGTTAATTGCAATAGTTACAGCAAATAAACATTTACCGGTAGGTATAGAGTGATATTCTGAACAATATAAGTGAATTGCACGTCTTCTATACGTATCAGAATTAGTACAATTAATTAGTAGAAAAAAATAGCAGACCCTCATCCCCAACTTGTGTGTATCGGGGTATTTAACTCGACACAAATACACAGACTGGTATTATGGACATTTCAAAGACCACATTAAAATGCTATTGGCAATTGCTCACCAAACTCCAACCTTCTGTGTCATCACACAAAGTTGAAATGGTAATTAATTCTGTTTTTTGTAAATAATAAGCCAATATGATTAGACCAAATTAAATGACTAATAAGCAACTTCTGTAATATAAACTGGACATAAGTCATGGCGCTTACCAAGATTGGTACTTGGACGTTGACTGGAATGTCAGTAATGAGATAATCCCTCTAAAGCGTTAAACACTGTTCATCAAAGCCATCCATTACAAAGATGTCAACCTCCCTTTAAAGGACGCTGTGGGATTACCAGTCAGCTTCATGTAAGAATCAACGTCAGAAAGTTGTCCTAAAACCTTGTGTTCATAGTCCGTACGGTTCATAGGCTACATACTACACTGCGTTCCCAATTATTATGCAAATCACATTTTTCTCAGATTTTCCTAAATAGTTCATGCAAAAGCCAGTCAGTCTAATTTTAAAGTCATCAACCATTAGAGAATAATTAAAATTTTGTTGAACAAACCTCCCAATTATAGCAGTATTTAATAAACAAAAAAACTCCAAATGCACTGTTCCAAATTATTAGTTTCAAGATACTTTATAAGAACTAAACATGGTAATTTGTTGAATTTGCAGCATCACAGAGGTGATGTAAATTAAATAAAAAGTTATTTAGATCAAAAACATCAACAGGACAAGTTCCATGTTATCATTAGGACCCCTTCATTGATATCACTTTCACAACTGGTTATGGTTATGGTTGTGGTTATAGTTATTTAGCAGTTCATGCGTCCAATGAACTTGTGAGTTCTTGGAAAGTTTATGCTTTAATGTATTTGCAGAATAGCCTCCCAGAGCTGTCAGAATGTCAGAATAGCCTCCCAGAGCTGCTGCTTGGATGTGAACTGCCTCCCACCCAATAGATCTTTTACTTGATGATGGTTCTCAATAGGGTTGAGGTCAGGGGAAGATGGGGGCCATACCATGAGATTCTCTCCTTTTCCTGTCCATAGTAGCCAATGACCCAGAGGTGTTCTTTGTAGCATTTGTCATGCATACAATTGATTTTGCAATGGAAGGCATGCAGGGTTCTTCTTTTTGTACCACGGAAGAAAGTGGTCAGTCAGAAACTCTACTCTCATTTTCACACCATCAGAGACCCTAAAGGGGCCTACCAGCTCTCTCCCCATGATTCCGTCCCGAAACATGACTACCACCTCCTTGCTGATGTCTCAGCCTCGCTGGTACATGGTGGCCATTCACCAACCATCCATTACTCCATCCATCTGGACCATCTAGGGTTGCACGGCACTCAAACCTCTTTGAAAATTAGTATTCATGTATTCCTGAGCCCACTGCAACTGTTTCTGCTTGTGAGCATTGTTTAGGAGTCGCTGATAGTGGGTTTATGCACACTTGCAAACTTCTTAGGGATCCTGCACCTGGAGGTTTGCGGGACTCCAGAGGCACCAGCAGCTTCAAATTGCAATGGCATTTTTAGCAGTTGCTCTCTTAATCCTATGAATTTGTCTGGCAGAAACCTTCCTTATCAGTGGCGGTTTTAGGTACGGGCGAACCGGGCGGTCGCCCGGGGCGGCATCTTGTATGGGGCGGCATGAGCGCTTAACCCTATGAGCCCGACTGACGCAAAGTGCGTCAAAAAACACTCATGGGGGCGCTCGTGGAGGATCTCGCCTGGGGAGTAATTCAGTCTAGAACCGCCACTGTTCCTTATTATGCCTTTGTCTGCACCAATCTGCCTGTGCTATGAATCAGCAACAGATTTCCTCACAGTACCATGATCAAGCATAAGTTTTCAGAAAATATCCAATGATTTCATACCTTGTCCAAGGGAGTGCACAATGTCATGCTTTTCAGCAGTAGAGAGATCCTTTTTCTTTCCCATGTTGCTTAAAACCTGTGGCTTGCTTTATAATGTGGAACATACTTTTAAAGTAGTTTTCCTTTGATTGGGCTTACCTGGCAAACTAGTTATCACAGATGTAACATCTAAAGAGCCTAGATACACAATACCATTCATGAGTTTATTTGACAAAATGTTTATGACACTTAAATCCAATTTGCATAATAATTTGGAACACAGTGTAATTCCCTTCCCTTATCAGCACTCAGATCATATTGTTATTCTTGCTTATAGAATGACAATAAGTGCGCTTTAGAGCAGTTTAGTGCAGTGAAACTACGTTTCATCAGGCTACTTAACAACAAGTACAGTACATAGAATATTCCCTAACTTCTCAACTCTTTATTACACTCTAACCCATTAACTGCATAACAGTAGGCTAATTATATTTTTCTGCAAAATAGACAAATGTAGTTGTCCAACCTTATGCAACAAAGAGACTCACTAGGAGAGCGAATGAGAATGCATGCACACAGCAATTTCAAAACTTAGTTGTTGGTTATTCTGAAACAATGTTTAGCTCATTTCCTAACTCGAAACTTCAAGGCTATCATTGATTTAAAACTTTCTTTTTTTGTAAACAGAAAGGATGGAGACAGCAAAGAGGAGTTATTTCCAGGGTCCCACTCTGGGTCAAATGTAAAATTCTAGGATTTTTCCCTTACAAAAAATGTATTTCCATGACTTCCTGGCCTTGCTAGCGCCTACCACCGCACAAGGCAGGATGGGAACTCCCAGGCTAATGACTTCCTATAATGAATGGTACAATATACCGACCAATGAGCAGCTGCGTAGCATTCAAGAATGTTTTACTTTTTTAGAATGGGAGATGGATATATGAGCATTGAATAACCAAAGTTGGGCTACTCAAGCAAGCAGATAAACACCAGTTCTCCATGGAAATATTTGTATAAATGTATTTTGGCAAGTAAATGTTAAACTGTTCCAACAAAAGTCCCTAATGTTCTATGACCCCCCCACACACACTTCACAATGGTGAACTAAAACTAAAGGCTGTTGTTACAGGAGTGAAAGTACTATGTATACTTTTCAGCTGACCATTGCCTGAACCCAACATTGGGAAATGGATGAATATAACCCTTTGACTGTTTCGTTGGGGGGTGGCCATCAGCCATTGCGTACTGTGGACTGTCATTACTTTTTACTACAAATCCACCTGACAGGTTTTTTTTTACAACTCCTTACACAAAAATTCCTGTCTTCTTTGCAAAACTCTACACAAATATCCAACTTTTGCTCACACAAAATGTAAAATGTCTCGTAGCAAAATGAAACACACTTTCTTACATTATATTAGCTGACTCATTTGTTCAGCAAGTGAAGGAAATCACATCAAGACAATAACTTTTGTCAACATTTTATTCAATATAGACATTCATTATTAGTTGTATTTACATTGAAACATTTTTAATAATAGTTTTCACTGTACAGACTCATGTTAATCTCTCCACCGATGTCCGCACTGAGCATTGCAACATTTGTAGAAGGTAGTCATTGGCTCATCCGCTGATCTAGTTTGAATCTGCATGAAGTAAGCTCTTGGATGTTCACACTTTGGACAGGTTTCTAAAAAAAGCCGCAAGAGATAATGACTGTGATACAGTGACACTGTATTGAAGCATACTGAAAGCACAAAGAACGCCCCACAACATACCTGCCGTGGAATCAACATTTTCCCATGCTGCAGCTCCTCCAAGCACATCATCAACCTCTTTTAGCTTTGGATATTTTCTGTCGTTTACCTATAATAATAAAATAAAATAAAAATCATAAGGCCCGGGACTGTGCAGGAGGCATTCAGAAGCATCAATCAACAAAAATGTGTACCTTGTCCCTTTCCACTTCAGCCTTTCTTGGCTATGAATGTAACAATGTGAATGTATACAAATGTTACAGTAAACAACAACAAAAGACATACAGACAATATATACACATATATATTAGGGCTGGGCGATATACCGAATATACTCGATATATCGCCGTTTACAGTATGTGAGAAATTTTTTGTCATATCGCAAATATCGAGTATTTCACAATTTGTTAATTTTGCAAGCGGCAACATTTTACTGTCTATGGCGGCAACACTGCCGTTCTGTGCAGACCTGTGTCCCTATCCATCGTAACCTCTCCCCCTCCCTCTCAGTAACAACGTGAACACTCACCAACCAATCCTGAACTATCTATTCAGATGAGGGTGTGACGTCTAGGTGTAGCAGACGAGAAGAAGTGAACTTTCAGTGCAAAACAAGCAGCGGTAGCATGTCTAGGCCAGTGTTGGTCAACAACGAGCTAGGTTAATAGATGGAAGCAGTTCTGATTTGGTTATAGCCTACGAAACAAAAAACGAACCGAAACAGCAAGGGATCTTCAAATTAAAGTTACAGCGATGCCCATGCATTAGGCAGAAGGACTACATGTGCACGTCTGACTGTTTCAAAACGACAGCCCAAATGCGCACATCTCACTCTACACATGCATTTATTGTTCTATGCTCGTCTATATGAGTCCTCCCGATAGACCATAGGCCTACCATGGGTGTGTTGAAATTTTTGCATGCACACGTTTCCCTATGAGAAACATTCATAGTAGACTACTGGCAAGATTCAAAAGTACCTTCACCCCTGCTTTTACATACATGGACAGCAACAGTTATAGGCTATGCTAAGTGAGATGAGTGTGGCTTATTTGTTTTTTTATTATTCTGCGATAAGCTAGTGTGACCTGTGGGGTGTCCTATGAAGCCCGATTAGTGGCTTAGCGAGGTATGTTGCACTCAAAGCCAGGGTATACCGTCATACGAAAGTGGATCTGTTTTAGCGTCGCTGTATCACCATGGTGTCTTATGCTGCCAACCAAACCTGGTCGGGAGCAGGTTATGTGCTAAGTTATAGCTCAAATCGTGAAACACTACCACCCTCTGATCAATCCTAACCAATCCATTATCTTGAAAAACGTCTCACGTGAGAGATTCTGTCATACATCTTACAAACATTGTCACACCTCTTCAAACATTTCGAAACTCGAAAGCGGTTGTAACTATATTGGGCGTGCGAATATGTCACTACTATGGACGTGCACTGCACACCATACCATATCTGATGACCATCGATTTTTTGATGTTATACACTAATCCAGCATAGAGGTTAGATTCTCTGCCCGAGCCGGGCCGATATTTCCCGCTACTATCCTCGGGCCGGGCCGGGTCGGGCCTTTGATCAAGCATTACTGTTTTTTTTTTTTTTTTTTAAATATATATAGAATTTCTTTATTAGCCCAACTGGGTGGAGAGACTATGCCCTTATCTGAAATATTATATTTTTAGCGAGGTAGGCTTAAGTAACAAAATGTGTACAAAGTTGCAAGTAACAAAATGCAACACGTGCAGTGTTTCCCACAGATTAGAAGGCAATGTGTGGTGGTCGCCCCTTGTCTGGCGACGACCCATATTTTTCATTGCATCGCCTTTTTATCGTTCTCCTTTCATATAATGTATTTTTTTTTTACCAAGATGTTAAGCTTGTCTTGATTTGAAACACACACACATTATGTAATTATTTACATTATATAGGCCTATACTGACATTTCTGATATTCATAACAGCAAACTTTATGCAGATTATAGCCTAGGCCTACTATTCATATTACAACTCCACTTCTTAAATTCAGCTGTCTGGTTGAACCCTCAAAATATTGTAAACATAGCAGGCTAAGCTCATCATACTCTACTGGTTGGACTGTTCAGTTTCCCCACATGTGTTTAAGTTTCAAGGTAAGCTAATACTTTTTCTCCTTGGGACAGGCCCTTTTAAGTCTTGGAGTTGAAAAACATTGTTGGTCAGTCAACTTGAATACAAATGTCTGCAGCATAGCCTACTAATGATGCTAACCGAATATAACAGTAATTTAGCTAGTCGTCTTCTGTGCGTCAATACGTCCACGATTGTGAATGTTTTATTTGGATTAAATGTGCATGTGGAGGGCGGCTGTCCATTGAGCACGCACGAGAGCGGGCCAAGGAGAATGAGTTTACTTCTACTGTTTGGTCATTAAGTTGCACGTATAGACTACAAAAGTTGCGGGAGAAATTTATGCTTCTACCCGAGCAGCTCTGCTCGACCGTCCACACACACACACACACACAAAAGAGAGAGAGAAAATTGTTAGGCAGAGACTATTTGCACCCGGGTGTAAATAATGAACATTACTATTTACACCCGGGTGCAAATAATCAACATTACTATTTACACCCGGGTGTAAATAGTGTAATAATCAACATTACTATTTACACCCGGGTGTAAATAGTGTAATAATCAACATTACTATTTACACCCGGGTGTAAATAGTGTAATAATCAACAATACTATTTACACCAGATGTCTAACATCCATGTTCTCTGTCAATAGGCCTGTGTATTTACCAGCTCTACAGTAGGCTAGGCCTAATTTAGTTTTTAACAGTTTTTAGCTGTTTTGCCATGTCTGGGTTACTTGGAAGTGATTATACAAATATTAGGGTAATGAGTGGTCATGTGGTAGCTTCATCAAAGACAAGCTACTTTAAACCATCATTTACCTTAACCCTAACCTTAACCTTAACCCACGCCTAAGCGCCTTCCAGGCAGCGTTGGGGGCTCAAAGTCAAAACACAACCTTTCTAACAACTACTGAAGCCTACTTCTACTTAACTGTAGGCCTACTCATAACTGAAATAAAACCAGTCAATCTTTGACAGGTTCAAAAAGCACAAACTCTTATTTGCCGCGAGGTAACGTCATCTAAGAAAAAAGAAGTCATGGTGCGTACCTTGGCAGGCAAAAAAAAACGAATTTCAGCTGAGTTTCGAACCCAACACCTCGGGCATGGTAACCTGGTTACTTTACCGCTGTACTGCGCCCCGTCGAAGTACAAGGGGAGAATACTACAAATTGACACACTTGTTGGGGTTGCTAGGTAACGGTAAACAAAACTAAAAGATCGTGTTTCTTGATTTTGCTTGCAAACGGACGGCTTTACCCGTTCACTGAATAAAGTTTGTGGATATTTAGCACCACTTTCCCATCTCAAATATAGTTTTAATAATCCTAAGTTGTTAGATTTAGGTAGGCCATCTCCTGCCAAGATGGTCCCGCTATGTTGGATAGCACGCATTTCCGGTTTGGGTGCAAATAAGAAAATGCCTCCATTCCACTATTTACACCCGGGTGCAAATAATCACTCCGAAATTGTTATCATGTTTCTATACCATATATTTTGGAATTCATATATAAGTGTACATATTTTGTTGATAATGTTTGGTTTACAATCTGTATAAGTACTAGTAGCTATTGACTATTGGTTTTCAAGGAGACAGACAGCCGCGGTGTGCACGGAGGGTAGGGGCTGTGCGTGTGTCTGTGTGAATGAGAGACAGACGCGCGAGTGACAGAGAGGGAGCGCAGGGAAAGAAAATTCAGCTTTACGAATGCTGCGTGTATTTCAATAGCGTTTCAAAATAAGAATAAATAAATAAATAAAAGAATAACGAAACGCAATATGTGGCGGCCGGTGCTGAATCTGTGGCGCACCGCCACAAATTTGTCTATGTGTGGGAAACACTGACGTGTCATGCGCACGGTCTCCTCCAGTCCACTTGCACGCATCACACTGCTGCTCTGCTGTAGAACATTGTGTGGCCTATCTTAAGCGCAACATGGAGTTGGACGATATAAAGAAGAAAATTAAATCAGGAGAATTAACTTTGAGCAAGTCTGGAGGAAAGTCGGACGTATGGAAGAGTGGGAAGTGACAACATTTGCGTTGGCTTTGTCCAATGCATTAAGTGTGGCACGCTGCTGGTCTATGACAGCAAAAAAACGGGGACTTCGACCATGAACCGACACATGAAGCAGGCTTGCCATGGCAGAAGGGATGATAGTAGTCAGCCTTCAATGTCGTCGTTTGTCACTTCGTTGAGCAGCATACCCCTGAGGGCGAGGCAAGCCCTCGCGGAGAAATGCGTTGAGTTTTGCTGCAAGGACATAAGGCCGTTTTACGCTGTAAGTGGCCAGGGCTTCCAGGGGCTAGCTCAAGAATTGATCAACGTTGGTGCTACATATGGTCATGTTTCGGCCCAGTACATCCTACCTCACCATAGTACTGTTTCCAAGGCTTGCCTAGAAAAGGCCGATGAGAGGAGAGAAGTTCTGGCACAGATGCTCAAAGATGCTCTGATGAATGGAGACATAGGGATGAGCACAGATATGTGGACTGATGACTACAAAAAGCTCAGTCACATCGCAATAACGTGCCATTATATCACCGACGACTATACATTAGTTGGTAAAACTCTCACTACAGCAATGTTTCCCGTGGAGGATGCCAAAACGGGGAGAAATGTCAGACGCGAGACAGTGCGCCTGCTGGTCAGCAAATTTGGCCTCGACCCTAGCTTCCTCAGCCGAATAGTGTGGGTAACAGATCAAGGCAGCAACATAATAAAAGCCCTGGAACCATATTGACCCCTTGCCAATGATGTCATAAAAGTTCGCGCCACAGCGAAATAGCTAGCTGGACGGCAAGAAGACGAGTCAAATCAATGGGTTCTGATGGGACGTATAGCGCTAGCTCAGAGATTATATTGAAATTTTACCTTCATAATGCCCTTCCACACTGCTAGCATATTGTTTGTAAGGAATCAACATCCGATTACTTGATACAGATATATTTTGCTTTGTTTTCTTGAGTGTTTCGGGAGTATTTCAACCACGATTGCACTGTCATCTGGTCCGTCTACTTAGCTCAGCAAGGGTTGTTATAGCAACCATAAACTCTGAATGGGACGGCGCATTTAACGAGTTCAGTGCTAGGATAAACGTTACCTACGTTAGCTAATAATAGTGTTCAATGACCGCTAACGTTATTTCATATACTGATATGTTATGTTTTGACTATGTTACATCTGTTAAGAGCATTACAAATAAAGTGGCCAAATCGGTTTGAAATATTTTAGCCCAGAAATACTTAATATGGGTGTTAATATACAGTAGGCTAATATTAACAGTAGACTACGATCTAGCTGCCCTATGTTAGTGTTATCACTAGTTTAATAACTATGTAAATTTGCGATCACAACCCATTTCACTTTACAACACCTCTGGCATGTTTATATGACTACCAGACGCTGACCAAAGTAATACAGGGTCATTCCGTGTCAAATCACCCAGTGCCGGAAAGTGACCCTCTCCGAAAAAATCTGAAATAAATCACAGGTGTTTGTAGACTAGACCTATGCACAAATCTGAAATAGTATACCTGGATCACTAATGGTTTAAAATCTACAGCCCTTTGAAGCTTCAAGTCATTTTAAGCATTGTGGTGAACAGTCCTTTTTGGTCAACTTGCAACGTTATTGGTTCATTTGGTATTTCACACACATCAGTGAAACTATGTGAATGGAAGCACATTTTCCTGTTGAATTAAGAAATCTAATCAGATGAGACGTGTCTTGTGTAATTTCCCCTCTGCAAAGCTCTGAAAATGGCTATAAATTCATTATGTGAAAAGACATCATCACTTTTGAAGGCTTCTCATTCGAAAGGTATGTGCCACAAATTTCATCAGGTTTTTTTCCCACTCATATATGGACTATAAGGTCATGTCCATGCATCAACTTTGGTTGTAATCGTTGTCATATTGTCAGAGCATTTTGTTTTAATTGGGCTTGATTTTCAAAAAGCCCATTTTCGTCCTATCATTTCACCATGTGGACAGTTAACAGGATTTTTTTTAATTTTACCATATCACATTCTGTATGTGAGGATCATCTGTCCAAAATTTGGGCTTGTTGCTGAGTTTCTTTATTGGAGATATGATTTTTGGAAAATATTCTCTATAAATCCACTGAACTTGCATTGGATCTGCAGTACTACTTTGCACCACATGGGATGCTCTTTTAATACAATGGAAGTCAATGGAAGAGTAAGAGATTCACTTGTTTGCTGCACATATCCAATCTAAACACACATTTTATGGTTCATAGTTGAATTGCTCCAAGTAATGATTGCAACATGAACAACATACTACTCATAAATAAATCTTATTTAGCTAAATAAACTGATCAAGCTAAATATACACACATAAGACTGACTGATCATACATGCAGCAAGAGGATTTAGCTTGCCATCTTTGTAACAGTTTTCTACACCACCATAGAAGTTGGAAAATGAAAGTCATGAACATATTCAAGAAAAAAGGGGTTTCAAGAATTCAGTGCATTATCAGATGCAGAAAAAGCGTCAGATGCAGTTTAGAGCAGATATTTCACTTGATGAAGATGACCATGCATGTTTCCATCACATAAAAGTTTTAATCAAAAGGTATGAGGGCTTAAAACGCTATTGCCTGGATCCAAGACGCATTCATGAAAAGGAGATAACTCATCGAGTATCTTGTATGTATGATGACCAGTCAGTCTTATGTGTGTATAATTTGCTTGATCCGCTTATTTTCTCTAAATAACATTTATTTATGAGTAGTATGTTGTTCATGTTGCAATAATTACTTGGAGAAATTCAACTATGAACCATAAAATGTGTGTTTAGATTGGATATGTGCAGCAAACAAGTGAATCTCTTACTCTTCCATTGACTTCCATTGTGTTAAAAGAGCACCCCATGTGGTGCAAAGTAGTACTGCAGATCCAATGCAAGTTCAGTGGATTTATAGAGAATATTTTCCAAAAATCATATCTCCAATAAAGAAACTCAGCAACAAGCCCACATTTTGGACAGATGATCCTCACATACAGAATGTGATATGGTAAAATTGAAAAAAAATCCTGTTAACTGTCCACATGGTGAAATGATAGGACGAAAATGGGCTTTTTGAAAATCAAGCCCAATTAAAACAAAATGCTCTGACAATATGACAACGATTACAACCAAAGTTGATGCATGGACATGACCTTATAGTCCATATATGAGTGGGAAAAAAACCTGATGAAATTTGTGGCACATACCTTTCGAATGAGAAGCCTTCAAAAGTGATGATGTCTTTTCACATAATGAATTTATAGCCATTTTCAGAGCTTTGCAGAGGGGAAATTACACAAGACACGTCTCATCTGATTAGATTTCTTAATTCAACAGGAAAATGTGCTTCCATTCACATAGTTTCACTGATGTGTATGAAATACCAAAAGAACCAATAACGTTGCAAGTTGACCAAAAAGGATTGTTCACCACAATGCTTAAAATGACTTGAAGCTTCAAAGGGCTGCAGTTTTTAAACCATTAGTGATCCAGACATACTATTTAAGATTTGTGCATAGGTCTAGGCTACAAACACCTGTGATTTATTTCAGATTTTTTTGGAGAGGGTCACTTTCCAAATTGGCTGAAATTGGGTGATTTGACACGGAATGACCCTACATTGAACTACAAAAGATGAAGTGAAGGTGTTCACTTCTTCATAATGTAATTTGCCGTACATCTCTTATCTTTCCGCCGTCCTTCATGGTGCCGTCCGGCGCTGTCACGTCACTTTGTGACGTTTCAGCAAGGGGTCAATAGGAGGCTTTCTTGTCTTGATCACCTTATTAATACTGTCCTTCGGCACGGTCTGCATACCAACGCACTGGCCGACAACGCGCCTGATATAGGAGAGACCATCTCTGTTGCTAAAGGACTCGTGAGATATCTGAAACAATCTGGCCTGGTGGCGCAATTATCGAAGACAGTGCTACAGATGGGGGACACACGATTTAGCACAGTGTACCTCACACTGAAGTCAGTGCAGGACATCTACACAGAGCTACGGGAGAAGCTGGAGACCCGCGGTGAGCTTGAGCACATCGAACATATTGCACCTGACTCATTGAGCCTTCTGGTCACTTTTTTGGAGCCATTCTATGAAGCCCAGAGAGAGTTGGAGGGTGACAAATACCCAACGATAAACCTGGTCTGCCTCTGGGTTGAGAGGCTGAAGAGACATTGTCGGCCCTCTCCCACCGACTCTCCGCAGCAAGCCTTTGTGCGCCAAAGGCATGCCGTGTTCATTGTGGACAAAGTTCAGGTGAACATGCTTCACAAAGTTGCTCTTCTTCTCTGGCCCAAATTCAATCAATTGAGGATGATGTCTCCTGAAGAGATAGCTGAAGTCCACGCTAACGTTCGTACCCTACTCTTGACTGTGGAAGATGCTGCAGCAGCTGTAACGAGCAGTACCGGAATGCTTTGCGCCGGGTGTGTTAAAGTCGCTTGACGTCACCCATAGGAATACAGCGCATTCCGACAAGACATGTGAAGTTCCAGAGCTGCCGACTTTTCAAAAAACCTTGGAGTGAGATTCTGTCAGGAGTGACCAAAAAGTTGTCCCGCACTCAGCCTAGTGTTGTCAATGGTAAACAATTATTGTTTACCATTTTAGTGTATTTGGTGATTTAATCATCTGTAGCCTAATATTGAATATTGTGTGATCATTCACACAAGTGGTCATCCAAGATTCTGCTCGACCGTCCACACACACACACACACACAAAAGAGAGAGAGAAAATTGTTATCATGTTTCTATACCATATATTTTGGAATTCATATATAAGTGTACATATTTTGTTGATAATGTTTGGTTTACAATCTGTATAAGTACTAGTAGCTATTGACTATTACACTTAGTCATATCTTTAAGTGGTGTGTAGTGTAGGTCTAATTGAGTGTGCATTAGTGGTGTGTATAATTGAGTGCCTGTCGCTTTAAGAAATACGTTTAACAAGGAAGCAATTTTGCTTTCTGTGTCATTAGATAAAATACATGTCCAAAACAAGTCGAAGAAAATCTTTCCTGGATCATATAAGAGATGAGTGTCTTGCAATGTTTCATTATTCATCCACACGTTCCAGCAAACAAACAGTGCAACAAAAGTGCAACAAGTTAGTCTAAAGTTAACATGTAGGGAATCCAGTTCATCCAGACAAACTAATTTCTTTGAAGCTTAATTAACGATAGGCCTATATATGATTTGTGACATTGATTGTAACAACATAGGAGCTACCTAGTCTTTGACCAGATTGGCGATTTTCTCGACAATATAAGGTTTCTCCCGCGGACGTCGAGGAGTTTGAAATAAAAAGGAACGAACGAGTCTCAGGTCTCACCCAAGATAAGAGTTTGTTTTGCGTGAGAAAATGGGTGTATGGCGTGTGTGCGTGTGTAAACAGGCAAAATCGTGTGTCACGAAAGCATGAGAGTTGACAGCTCTGTGAGAAGTAGCGGAAAGGTGGATCTGCGCCGACTGGCCCAGAGATGAGCTAAAACACTGCCATGGGCCATGACACTGGGACACAAAAAGCTGTGCTTCGTCACTATCGCATCGAAGCTATGAGCTGACATCATTAAAAACTGGTTTGGCTTACCACAAACACGACCATCTAACTTAGAGACGTGTGAAACATTAAAAACCATCGGATACACCTTTGAAGCTGATGACACGAACGTTAGGCTACTCTACTCGCAATTCAGGAATCAATTCGCGATTCAGGAAATCAGTATGCGTGAACACGCGTGCGTGTGTGTGTGTGTGTGTGCACTGTGTGCGTGTCGAGTCCTATAACAGGTGTCCAAGTTACACATAAAAACGTAGACTACGCTTACCTTTCTTGTAATATTGTGCACGTAAGGACATGTGTTGCAGGCGAACCTGTAGCATCTCTGTCCCTCCTCAACAATTAGCACATTCCCACATGTTGGACAAAAGAGGAGCATCCTCGTTTCAATAAGTAGGCATTCAGGTTATTAATCCAGAAAAAAATAAGTTGCTTCTTTCTGGCTGAATTGGTTTCATACAGTTAAACAACAATACTTCATTACAAATTTACCAATGTAAGTCACTCTCACACGTTTCGCTCAGTGATGAAACATCCGTTCTTAGTATCACACTCTACTGCCACTTAGTGGACTGGAGCGCAGAACTTCTTCTTCTTCTTTGTTTATTGGCAGATTACATCTCTTTGGTGCATAGTACCGCCACCAACTGTACAGGAGTGACTTGGCATAATATCATGGTAATCTATACATAGATTTCTCGAAAACATGCGCGCGCACGCAAGGGGCAGAAAGCACCATGAACAGCATTAAGCAGCTGCTCTCCGTGAAAAGATTTAAATGAATTTTAGTGCCGAAAACAGCACTATTCGAAATGACGATGGTTAGATAATGTTCAGGAATGTAAAGTAATGCATATATTTGCCAGAAACCACCAAAACCGCCAAAAAGACGATGTTTTATAAATAATGAAAACGAACGACAAACTCTGAAATAAGCTCATAAATGAGATGTTATCATAATTTAGACAACAGTGGCATACAAAAAATGCCGATTATAGCGTACAGCAACTGGTTATTAGGTTAACTTTATAACTTTAAGACCGGCCATTCGGCGTCTTCTGCCCCGTGGGTGCGCGCGCATCTAGTTTTGTTAGTAAACAGGAAATCTGTGTATGCTTTAAGAGGAAACGTTAAAGTTAAAGATAAAGAAAGGGAAAACATAAATTAAAAATAATAATAATACAAAAATAAAAAAAGGATCCTAGAGCCTTGTAGAACCTGATAATGTAATAAATCCCCGATAATGTATAACCCGATAATGTAATAAACAAATGGCACTTGAGTCCATTGAAAATGTAATACAACCTGATAATGTAATAACTTCCCGATAATGTAATAAAGTGCATTTCCCAATAATGTAATACACTTTTTACTTATAATGTAATAACGTATTGCATCAACGGGAGGTTATTACATGATCAGGTTAGCCTTCATTTCGCAGGTCCAGATAATGTAATAACTCCCCAATATTGTAATAAATTAATAGCAGACCACCCGTAACTGGGGCTCAAGTGGTGATACTGTGTAGGCAACTCTAGCTGGAGTGCTCTAGCGCCACCAACAGGTCAAATTTGAACAGGCATGAATGTTTATTAACTTTTGACCTGTTCATCCATTTTTAACAAACAATGTATCACTGGAACCCTTGGGCCAAGCCGAATTCAATGTCTTTTTCAGCCATATTGGATTTTCTGCCATCTTTGATTTTATCAAAAACCTTTAAAAGGCTTCTCTTGACACAAATGTTGTCTAATCTTTCCAACATGTTGCCCAGATTATCTTTATACCATGACACACAAATGCATTCAACATCTTGAAATTCAAAGGCTTTTAGCTGTGACGGCCTATAAAACTTGCCGTAGATGTCGCAAAACAGGAAGTAAGCCTATTTCTCAGCAACCCTTTAACATATCTCAACCAAATTTGGTATATAGACTCATGACATCATCCTGGGGACCTGTGACCACTAGGGGGCTACATATTCTGTCCAATCTTTATGCAACTTGGCATATGATCTTCAGGCCAAGCTGAGCAAATGTGTCAAACAGCTTTTTTAAAAAACAAAATTCAAAACAGCTTGGCTGTGACATCTATCTAAATACGACGCCATGGTCGCAAAACAGGAAGTAAGGTCATTTCTCAGCTATCGTCATAATCAAACATGGTACATAGATTCATGAGATCATCTGATACCACAAAAATGGTGACCTTTGACCTCCAATGGCACTGTATTCAAACTGTTTATTTAATTTAGCACACAACAAAAGTAACTTATATCCAGAAAAGCCAGTAAAACTAGATGCACATTCTCTCTGCAAATATCAAGCACGCTTTTGTTTCCATCGCCTACTCCATCCCCTACTGCAACTTTTATGTATGTAAATGAGTGTGTGCATGTGTGCGCTTGCTTTTGTGTATGAGTGCTTCTCTGTCTATGAGTGTGTGTGTGTGTCTGCTTGTCTGTTTGTGTGTGTTTTATGTGTCTCTATGTGTATATGTTCACTATGTTCTCTGCCGTCACTGTCACTCCAATATCAGATCACACACACACACGCACACACACTCAGTGATGAGCAGTAGCGTCGCTACTTTTGTAGCGACGCTACTATAACCACATTTTTCAGTAGCTTGACGGTAACGTCGCTATTTACAAAACCAAGTAACTTTTCTGTAGCTAAGCTATTTTATTGATCAAGTAGCGCAGTAGCGTCCTCGAAAGCTATTTTCTCCTGGACATTTCTGATGTTCATACATAACAGCGTCTCCTGCAGCCATCAACACCACAAATTAGGAAGACAGCCAGAATGTTATGTTTCCACGACAACACGCTGGGTACAAGCGCATGCGGTAGGGTTGCCACTAGGGATGTAACGATTACCGGTGTGACGGTAAACCATGATAAAAATGTGGACGATAACAATTACCGTGTAAATTTCGAATATCATTATTATCACGGTTGATACTACGGTGTGGTAACCGCGTGTTTAATTCTTCCCAGCTTCATCCGAGCCTGCTTTTGATACAAGCTGGTAGGCTACTAAACAAACAAAACTTTACCTTACTAATTCTGTTGTCTAATTGATGGATTTAATGATTCGGATAAGGCTACACCTGCTTTTAAAGGGCGCAACATTTTCACCCCAAAACATGCGCTGTATCATGTAGCCACTCTGCGTCTTTTTATGTAGGCCTACACGTTCACATTAAATCTAGGCTATTCCACTAACGTTATCAGGAGAATGCCGTGAAGTGTTATGTTGAGCGCCGGGTGTCACTCATTGGATATAACAGATATACAGATAAACAGATAAGTTAAGCTATAAGCAGCCAATTTAACATTTCCAACCGAGGAAAAAGTGAGCACAATGCCACGGTAACCTACCTACAGTAGGCTATGGAATCTAGTTCATTTAGGCCTACTGTTTAATTCAATTTCCGAAAATAGCTACACAGCCTATTGGCAAACTTTTACGCGTTGAGAGAGTTCCATCTAGGTAACTATCCCGTTAGCTCACGTGTCATGTCTATCATTAATAGGCCTACAGTAGCCTAGTGCTCACCAAATCATAGAAGTTAACATTGCAAGACACTTATCTTTTCTATGATCCCAGCAATATTTTTTATTTTGAACATTAATTGTATTCAATGAAAACGGATATCCTTGAACTATGCGTGACTACTTTCCTAAAACCGAATGAAGGTTAATATAATTACTTCATGTATCTCTTAAAGTGACAGGCACTCAATTAGACTACACAACACCCCTGTAATGTCATTAAAGACAAGTGTAATAGTTTAAAAATCAATATGAAGTATTCAAATTACTGAATATTTTTAGCTATAAGTAATTATGCAGATCCTAAGATATTATAAACTATTAGCAAAATATATGAATTTATGAATTCAAAATATGCAATAGAAATGTGAATGATCGGTATCATGCTGAAGGCAATAAGGGTTTGCCTATATTTTTAATGTAATAAACACTGTCACACTTTTTTTTAAATACCGTGATAGTACCGAAAACCGTGATAATTTTGGTCACTATAACCGTGGGGTTAAATTTTCATACCGTTACATCCCTAGTTGCCACACGTTTTGCCACACGTTCCTGGGATTGTTCTCTTTTTTTAAATGTCCCGTTTTTTGTTGCATAAGCACTTCTATCTTTTTTAAGTAGGCCTATTACCTGATGTTCACTTCTAATACAATCTACGTTCAGCTCATGCAATCCTAGGCTACTACTTTTCCTTACAGTATCTTGATCCAGCTGCGCGTATTTGATTGGTTAATGCAGCCATGTGAAACGAAAGTTTACCTTAACCATCACGACCGGCCATGTATGAATTGTAATGATATGCGACCGCCTATTATCACGTAGGCCTACACTATTCTCTTCCTTGAAAATACATTTATTTTATTTACAATTTCAAAAGGCATTCTTGCATAACTAGAGCTAAAACGTGCTCTGATTTGCATCTGTTTTTTGTGTATTGGGCTATCAATACATCAATCTTCATATTTTAGCCCTTATCTGACTGAAAGTTGTGTTGATCACTAATATTTCGTGGACTTGCAGTTTTAATTGAAAGTAGCTGCTATGTATCAAGCTACTTTTGACAAGATTTTGTAACTTAGCTTGCTACATTTTTATGGGTGGTAGCTTCTGTGTAGTGAAGCTGAATTTATTGTAGAGTAGCTTGTAGCTTAGCTCACTACACAAATCAAGTAGCTTGCCCATCACTGCACACACTCACACACGCAGGCATACACTCGCACGCACACATGCGCACACACACACACACACAGGCACGCGCAGATACACCCACAGAGAGAGAGAGAGAAAGAGAGAACACACACAGAATACACACAGATAACACAGAACACACACACACACACAGACACAGAGAGAGATAGAAAGAAAGAGAACACACACAGAATACACACAGAACATGCACATACACACACATGCAAACACACACGGGCACACAGAAACGCACCCACGCGGCACACACACACACAGGCTATTGTACATCTCACACACACACACTCACTTCTCAGCTCCGGTGGTCTCACACAGTGCTGCATCTCACAAAACTTACTCAAAGATGTGTGTGTGTGTGTGTGTGTGTGTGTGTGTGCACACTGTGCATCTGTTTGTGTGTGTGTGTGTTAGGTGTGTGTGTGCACTGTGCATCTGTGTGTGTGTGTGTGTGAGGTGTGTGTAGGTGTGTGTATGTGTACTGTGCATCTGTGTGTGTGTGTGTGAGGGTGTGTGTGTGCATGCATGTGGGCGTGTTTGTGCATGTGTTTGTGTAATTATTTTTATGTACGTGTGTGTGTGCTGATGGGTGTGTGTGTGTGTGTGTGTGTAGGTATGTGTCTCTGTGTGTGTGTGTGTGTATGTGCCTGTGCTTGTCTGTGTTTGTGTGTGTGTGTGTGTTCCTGCATGTTTGTGTGTGTGTGTGTGTGTGTGTGTGTGTGTGTATGACCGTAGCATCCAGCACCCAGAGCAACCCTTCGCTTAATACCACCATCTATAGGCCGATAGTCCTGAATGTACACATAAATCCATTTATTTTATAGTCCCCCATGGATGAAATTCCACAAAACTTGGCATACTCCCAGAGGATGTCAGGTTAATCGTACACTTGAAATTTGGTGCAGTTCATAACATCTCATCTGAAGATAGGGGCAATTAAAGCAATATTACATTGCATTTTCATTTTTTACCATGGGGGTGCAAATCACAAATGACTGGTTATAAGCTAAGTTGATGCAGGCTCTTGAGACCAACATACCATAAACATTTTGTCATCCTCGGTGGCACGGTTCAGGTGGCTATGTAGGCGCGGGGGTGGAGTGACCCCCGGGGACAAAACGAAATATTTCCGTAAAAGTCTACTGGGGCTACATGCCCACCAAGTTTCATGTTTCATATGACGGGGAAAAAAAAATCTTTGACAACGACTATAGGACCACTGTTACGGCCCGGCTGCGCAATGTCCTAACCCCGCCCATTTTGCAATTACGGGCCTGTGTGCTCGTTTCCTCTCTTCCTCTGTGTGCCCAGGTGTGCCTAATTTGGAGGTGAATATAGGACCAGCTCCGTCTGTGCTTGGGGCGGCACTCCTCCTCCCGGCTTTGACTTTGGATTTCGTTACGTGGCCGTTGTTCCCTTTACTGACTTACACTTTGTGCAATTACCATATACACTGACTTGCAACACACGCTTATCCTTATTTCTTAATATTAGTTTATGTTAACTTTATTTAATAAATTCATGTATTATTATTTCAATGCTGCGTTGGTCTCCCCTTAATGTACATACCTGAGCCAGTATGTTACACCGCTTCGCTAGCTACGCTTCGCTAGCTATGCTAGCGGCGGTCATAATAAACATGTTAAAGGGTTGCTGAGAAATTGGTTTACTTCCTGTTTTGTGATCTCTACGTCTTGTTTGTTTGGCTGTCACGGCCAAACGCCCTTGAATTTCAAGATGTTGAATGCGTGTCATGGTCTGAAGATCATCTGAACAATGTTTCGAGAAACCTTTTAAAGAGAAACCTTTTAAAGGTTATGGATCAAATCAAAGATGGCAGAAAATCCAATATGGCCCAAGGTTTCCAGCGATACATTGTTTGTTAAAAATGAATGGACAGGTCAAAAGTTAATGAACATTCATGCATGTCTAACTCAGACCTGTTGGCAGCGCTAGAGCTCTTGAGCTTGCGTTGCTTACACAGTATCATCACTTGAATCCAAGAAATGGGTGGTCTGCTGTTAAATTATTACAATATTGGGGGATTATCACATTATCAGGACCTGCTAAATGAAGGCTAACCTGATAGTGTAATAACCTCCCGTTAATGCAATACGTTATTACATTATTGGTAAAAAGTGTATTACATTATTGGGAAATGCACTTTATTACATTATCGGGAAGTTATTACATTATCAGGTTGTATTACATTTTATAACATGACATTCAGAACATTAACCATTACTATTCCCAATTAACCATCGTGTACCATTAAGACATGACCCAAGTCTAGCCTGTACACCCCTTCTCTTCTCTTCTCCTCCATACATTTTCCTGAATTGTGTGATAATGTCTTCCATTGTACTCTACCTTCCATTCATTTTGCCATTTCAACTGCTGATTTAATGATGTTATAGAAGTTCTCACGTAGCAGTCTTGTAAACTCCCAACTTCTGGATTCGACTGGAACTTCACGGGATGGGATTCAAGTGCTACGTGAGAACTTTGCGCCTAGCTAGCGGTGCTTCGCCGGCGATGAGGCTGAATATAGTTCCAAGTAAAGATCTGCCCAGGTAATGGTCTCGTTCGATTTTGCATTATGATTTGTACTCGTTTTGAACACACGGCTCCCAAGATATATTTAGAAAAAAATGTAGACGTCTCGGTCACTTTTTTGGAGGACGTGCTCACTGACACCCTTCATCTACAGCAACTGTGCTAAGCTAAAGCTAAAATCGCTGCTCCCAAAGCAGGAGAATGCCAGGACGGATTTTAACCGGGGTTTTTTCACTGTTCTAACTCTGGGGGTGACCGAGACTAGCTTAATTTCATTTTTGGGTGGCGTATTCCTTTAAGCTAGGAGGGTATCTAGCCAGCTTCGTTTCAAGTCATATTCATATGGATAAATTACGAGTGGAAGCAGAGGGCAGACCAAAACCTTCTGTGGAAATTACACAGCTCGTTGATGCTACGGTAAGGAGACATTTCAATTGTAGAATGTGAGGAAGAACCGTGAGTAAGGCTGGACGATATACCGTTATGTAAGGGATAATCAACGACGCGCCGTGCGTCTATAGGAAAAGAATGCACGTTCGAAGTGGTAATAAGGTCCCGACGCCGCAACCGCGTCGGTCGACGGGGTTTGCTTCACCAAAAATGTTGATGACCAGCCGCCACTGCGTGAGTGACTCTCATCTGGCGCAATGATCAAGGAAAGTTGCAAAACACCATGGGCGCAGTGATATGATCTGATATCATGCAGTATCTAAAATTAGTCCCCACAGGCAACAAGCAGAAGTAGCCTATTGGTTGCATTTTTATTGTGCAAGGATGTGCATTGACTTTTGTGAGAAAAAAAAAAACATAACAAAAATACCTAATGAATGTAATCAAAGTGATAGTTCTACTCTGTCATCATACTTCTGTGTCATCATTGCTGCTTACAAAAAAGTTTTCCCTATGTAAATATGGAAATATGACAGAACATGGATCTCCACTCCAATGTTCTTATCAAAGAAATATTTGTTCCTCTGCAGGGATGCAAATGAATGGCTGTGTATATCAGGAAAAGTTGATGGGCAACTCTTTAAAATAGCCACTGCCCTTGTAGACAATCCATCCAAGGCCAAGGCAAGTTCATCATCAGCAGGGTATGCAAAGTCTTCTTCTACAAAGAGTATTTATCATGCATTATATATATATATCAAAGGGTTAGCATTTACAAATCATTATGTTTTGAATTTGGCAAAATTATTGTCCCATGTAATCATGTTTTAGGCCAGATGTCTCATCTCAGACATCTTATGAAAATAGGAAAATGTTCTAAACCAAAAGCTTTGAATACAGATACTTCCGGATGCCATTGGAAACTGTTCCTGCTTTCCAAACAATTTCCCTGTCTCTCTAATGCACCAGCTGAAGTCAAACCGGTAAAAACAATCTTAATTTTTATCAATTTACTGTTCGCTGTTTTACACTGAGTTTATTGGGACTAGTTGTTAAATGACGTTGCAATATGTACTTCTGCGTTAGAATATTTGAATTAAATAATAATCATTAGACTTTGTAGCCATTTCTTGACAAATAGTGATCTATAATGCAATTATGGATCTAACTGAAAGTTTGAATTACTTTGATATTGTTAGACCATTTCATATAGGCTACATTTCCCCTTATGCAAAATATTGATATACAGTGGGGAGAATAAGTATTTGAACCCATGCTAAAGTTGACTAAAAAGAGGAATATGAAATCATGTTTTAAAATTGATCTTAATGCCTTGATAACAAAAATGAGTAAAAATCCAACCTCTAGAACGCCAATTTTCTTTGTGAATGAAGAATGTATCGTAAATAAATAAATGTTCTTCCTTAAAATAGGAGAGAATAAGTATTTCACCCCTGCGTTAAATTCCCATAGAGACAGGAAGATGTTTTATATGTTTTTATTTTTAATATTAGCTGGTTTGATTTGCATTGAGCTCAATGAGCAACAAACAGGCTAATAGGCTAAATGGGAAAAAAAACACCATGCCAATCTCTAGGTATGGTGAAGGGTATGTGATGATGTGGGGCTATTTTAATTCCAAAGGCCAAGGGGATCTATTAAATAGCTGGCCTCTAACTGAAAAAAGGTGTACATAAATCCAGCGAAACACGGAAGTAACGCAGCGCCGTCATTACTGCGTGGCTGGTAAGGAAGTAGCGTGTTGGTCCCGTAGGCGGCTGCTGCAGACCTTAGCTGTAGATGCTAAATGTTTTTTTCTTTTAGTTTTTTCTTTAATTTTTTTAGTACGATGCTGTTCAGTGATGCCGGGAAGAGCGTGTTTTGTTGTCGGCTGTTTTAACAACAGTATGAAAATACAGGCCTGGAATAAAACCGTTTGTGAAATTCACAAACCTCTGTTGCACATTGACTGCCCATGTGTACGGCCATATGGATTACACAGAGTTCCTGGTGGAGCCGAGGACCAAGATGTGCGTCAAAAGTGGATGAAATACATACGATTAATAAAATAATCCTGAATACCTGTAAGAACATGCACTTTACTGCTACAACTGGTCGTGGCTAATAGCTATTTGCAACTTCTGAAGCTTGTGAACATATTGGCACAGCTAGTAATCACGGCGTTCGGTTTTATTGTTGTCAATTAATACATGTCTTAATACCTTATGTTGTTGTTAATAAATTACCTTCATCGGTAAGTTTTAGTCACAGCCTGACATCATCTACCCAATGTTCCCTTTCACCTGACATTTCACCTGTTAGACATTCTCTGACAGGATGCTTTCATTGAAAAGCACAGGCACATCAAGATGAAGTGTCACATCATCACACTCCGCAGGCACGCAGTAATGGCGACAGGCAAGATGGCAGTGCCCATAAAGTTCACGCTGGATTTGTATATATGTGATGATGTGGGGCTATTGTACAGTATTTATGACTGATGCCATGTTCCTAATGGTCTCTCGATGTAGAGGAGCTATGAAAAAATGGTTAGGGTCAAAACCTTGTGTTGTGTCGCGTAGGCCTATTCTTAGTCAAAAGTGACAAGAGGAAATACAGTAGGAAGCAAACTTTGGTTGTGCACGCTGCCATCAGACAGACAGTTGGATGTTTAATATGCACAAATAATTACAAATATTGCATTAAGCTTAAGTAAATTGTTATTTGCTCACAATATAGGTTTGGGTTTTTGCTGATGACAATGGTAAATGGTAAATGGACTGCATTTATATAGCGTTTTTATCGGCTTCTGCGAGCATCCAAAGCACTTTACATACAGTATCATGCCTCACATTCACCCATTCACACACCGATGGCGGAGGCTGCCATGCAAGGCGCCAACCTGCTCCTCGGTAGCACTGGGGTTAGGTGTCTTGCTCAAGGACACTTTGACAAGGTCAGGAGGAGTCGGGCTCGAACCAGCAACCTTCCAGTTACTGGACAACTCCTCTACCTCCTGAGCCACTGTCGCCCAATGACAATGACAGTGCCAGAATTAATCACTTATGCCCAGGGCTGTACGCTTAGCTTTTTCACTAGGCCTAAATTAAAACATTTAGGACCACAGAAAAAAATTTAGGAGCACTATTACATTTCCTTGAAAACCTTGTTGCCTTAAGCAAGATATAGATCATTCACAGCAGTGGCAATCCTAGTCTCTGCTCAAACACACAGAAAAGGCATCTTGTTTCTATTTCATATTTTGAATTCAGTGTTTGTATACATTTTGTTAACAATTTATAGCATTTTAGGATCTGCGTGATTATGTATAGCTTAAAATATTCAGTAATTTAAATACTTCATATTGATTACACTTGTCTTTAATGATATTACAGGGGTGGTGTGTAGGTCTAATTGAGTGCCTGTCACTTTAAGAAGTACCGTACGTGAACATAATTCATTCGGTTTTAGAAAAATAGTCAAGCATAGTTCAAGGATACATGTTTTCATTAATTAACATGAATGTTCAAAAAACGAATAAAGGTAAAGACAAATATTTCTGGTGTAATAGAAAAGATGAGTGTCCAGCAATGTTAACTTATATGATTTAGGTAGCCTATGGCATGGCATTGTGAGTTGTCCCGTTCACTTTTTTCTTGGTCATGTTTAATTGGCTAGGTGCTTAACTTACTCTACCATGACTTGTCTTGGAGTTTGGTATGTCTGTTATATCCAATGAGTGACAACCAGTGCTCAAAATAAAACGTTACGGTATTCTCCTGATAACGTTAGTGGAATGGATTTAATGTGAACGTAGCCTACATGTCTACACTGCACTGTCAGGACCGGAAAGCAAGCGTAGTCACCTGCTGTCACGTGACTACGTCAGCCCCAAACGAGGAAGTAGTTTTTCAATGATCGTTGATAAGAATGTAGCACAAATTAGCAAGTGCATCTTTTAGTCAGTGTCTACGTGCAAACTTAGTCACGTGCTGTCACGTAACTACGTCAGCCCCAAACGAGGAAGTAGTGTTTCAATGATCGTTGATAAGCATAGATATACAGTGCCCTCCACAATTATTGGCAACCCTGGTTAAGATGCCTTAAAAGCCTTAAAATAAATATTTTTTTATTGTAGAAGCATACTCTCACACTGAAAATTGTAGAAAAATGTTACCTTCAACTCAAGTGAATTTTAAGGTGGGAAAAAAATCCCTGACTGAGAAATAATTATTCTTCATAAAATCACCTGCTCTACAATTATTGGCACCCCTAACAATTCCTAGGAAATAAATGTAATTAAAGTATTTCTGTAATTTCTGTCATTTCTACAGTAGTTTACATAGTCAATCAGAGTATGTAGGAACATTTATTTAGTATTCTTAACATCCTGTTTCCCTGGGCTATAAATATGACGTGACACAGAGGCCATTTCTCTTTGGAAACATTGGAAAGACAAAGGAACACACTGTTCAAGTAAGGCAGATGTGTGTCGACCTTCACAAGTAAGGCAATGGCTACAAGAAAATAGCCACTCGCACACCTGCCCATATATGGTCAGAGGAATCGTTAAGAAGTTTAAAACAACTGGAACAGTGGTAAACAAGCCTGGAAGAAGACGCAAGTTTATTTTGCCACCACGCATAGTGAGGAGGATGGTAAGAGAAATAAAAAAAATCTCCAAAACTCACTGTTACAGAATTGCATCAAATGGTTGCATCTTGGGGTCACAAAGTCTCCAAAACAACCATCAGGCGCTATCTACATGCCAACAAGTTGTTAGGGAGGCATGCACGGAAAAAAACCTTTCTCACTCAAAATCATAAGCACAAACGTCTGGAGCGGTACTGGGCCTTCAACCGGGACCGTGTGCTTTGGTCAGATGAGACAAAGTTAGAGCTTTTTGGCAACAAACACTCTAAGTGGGTCTGGCGTAACTAAAAGATGAGTATGCAGAACAGCACCTCATGCCCACTGTGAAGTATGGGGGAGGATCGGTGATGCTGTGGGCCTGTTTCTCTTCCAAAGGGCCTGGGAACCTTGTTAGGGTGCATACATCATGAATGCTTTGAAATACCAGGACATTTCAAATCAAAATCTGGTGGCCTCTGCCCGAAAGCTGAAGATGGTGTGGTCAAAATTATTCCAAGACAACTGGTGTGAGACTGCAGCTTTATTCACGATACCGGGAGCATGTTACTCACATGAAAGTCAAAGTAACAAGCCCACACATCTGTGGGCGAAGCCTGTTCTTATACCCTTAACACACACACACATGGAAAATCACTAGACACACTTTAGTGAGTCTTTAACCACCTGGTAATTATCAGAGATAAGAATGTTTACAAGAACTCCTCAACCATGTTTGTGTTTGTGTGCCATGGGTTCACCATGGGGTCACCTCCACATTCCTAAGGACAGGATGGCAACTAGAGTTAATTATATGTAAGCTATAGTAAATGGTTAATACAATGGGAAACATATAAAATTTATCCCACATATTCCCCCCTGTGGAGCTATGAAGCTCCATTCCTATCGCATCAATATATGTATATTCATGATACAATAAACATAAGGTTAGACTTATTTTATAGTTCTATAATTTCCTCTTTCGTAATATCTAGTATTTCTCTGAATCTTTAGACTTTCCACTTGGCATGGGACCATGTCATTGTTGATAAACATTGAGGGCTGGTACATACAGTAGTCAATAGACCGCACAGAGAATCCTGAAAAGTTCTATAGGGAAACACTTAATACAGAAACACTCACACTTGAAAAGATTTTTCTTGGCATATCCAACATATTTCATTATTTCCTGTTAATGTTAATTTAGCATGGAAGGCTAACTCACAGACTTTATTATTATCACAAACTTCTTTCTTAAGGGATGATTAGATGAATAATAAGCAAAACAAACATCAACATCTTCTGTTTTCTCAGTTATTCAAAACCAAAAATAAAACCTAATCCTAGTCTTCAACAGCAGAGCTGACTTGGGTGTTTAGACCCTCCTCAGGTAACTGTCCAAATAAAATTAAACCAAAACAACAAACTTGTAACGTTTATCTAGCTAAACTGAGAAAGAATATTTTAATGTGATGCTAGTGATATTTTATTCATTCTCCCCAAAAGTCCATTCTTCAGTCTATTGCAAAATATGTTTGATAGATAGATAGATAGATAGATACTTTGTCAACCCTCTCTTGCAACCACGTGTTGGTTATGTTCAGTTCAGTTCATGTATGTTCTGGATTCTTCACCACTCTGAAATTCTTATGGCTGTACATGTAGGTGTAGATGATAATTCTTCAAAAGGTCCTTTCCATTTGTCCTGGTTCCAGCGTTTTCTTCCTTCTTTCTTCCTTTGCAATCCTTTGATGAGTTCCTAGAAGCCTGGCTTGGCTGGGTTTGTCCTTTGCAAACTATGTGGAAGTGCCAACGCCACCTAATGAGAAACAAAAGACAGAGCAGCAATCAGTTCTCGCATGTAACCATTGTCCTATTTATATCTCTTAGGTTAGGTAAACTGAAGCCGGCAAGGGACGTCCGGTCAAAATCTCAAAGGTGCTAAACCCTGTAGATTTTGATGAACGGCCTCTAAGGTAGAAAAAAGCCAAAGGAAAAGCTGTCACCCAGCCCATCTCTGTTGACACGATCATTTTAGTCAATTTTGCTTTCAACATTGAATTAGCAACCGTACTTTGTGGTTGGTACGCACAATGGGTTCTAAAGCCAATTTACAATTTCTCTGATAGAATTTTAAAAGTTTTATTCACAAAATGTTATCTGAGGTCAGTTTCTTAGGGCCTCCCCATCTAGGTACCACATGTCTCATTAAAGCCTTTTGTCTTCCTGGGTAACATCCAGGTCATTTTGAGAACATATCAACTATTACATAGTCAAATCCTCTCCATTTGTTCAATTGAATGAAATACATTATAATATGCTCAACAGCCATTCAGGTGGTGGGTGATGTCCTTCCTTGACTCTCATTGTAGGTGCAACATTATATTTTAGACACATTAATACACCTTGCACAATACATGGTTGCTACTGTAGTGAATCCTGGTGCAAAATAGATTTTCTCTATTGTCTGTATCATAGCGTTAGCATTTGCATTGCCTAAGCCATGAGATAGGTTAGCAATAATGTGAACACAAGACCTCAGAAGAACTGGCCTGCCTGTCAGGGTAGTACACACAGACCCTGTGTATTTTCCATACAATTCTTCCATTTCTGTCTTTCCTTATTATCTGATGCTTTCTGTGCTTCCTTTAAAGCTTCTTCAGATGTAACAACATCTGGTATTTGTAAATTCAAAAAGAAATACATTGTGCTTTGTTGTCTGAAAATCCAAAATTCAGGTGTATTCGCTACACTCCCCCCTGCGCGGCTCTCTTATCTGCCGCGTCAGCCCTCCTATTGACCAAGCTGATAACATCTTTATTGCAGTGTGGGTTGACAATTTGCTACAGGCACATCATGAACAATTTTCTAGTTAAAATGACTATCAATATAAATGCAAACAGATTTGCCTTTTGTCAATTCCACCAGTTCAACTGATTGGGCAGAGAAATATGGGAGGGAGTGAGATTCACTTTTATCAAATTGATTCACTACAGAGTAACCAGTCCCTACCTCTCCGGACTCCAAACACTTAGATGATTCATTAACAAACAAGATTAAGTTCGGGATTTGACAAAAGTGTTTCAGAAATGTCAAGGCTAGAATTAGTGCACATAGAAACAACATCACAGTAATTATGCAAATCACCATCATCTTGTTGGTATACAGTAGTTGGGTTAAGCGTTGTACAACATGCAAGGGTTATATGAGTAAGGGTTAATAACACATGCTGATATGTCAGGACACTAGCAGGTGTAAGATGTGTAGATTTTCTTGTAGAAGCAATGAATATACTTCATGTGGGACATTTGCAGTGAGTGGATGCAACAACACAATGTCAGCACAAGCTAACATCCCACTGGCAGATGCTGTTACAAACTTCAGATAAGGAATCATTCAGGATCTAATTGTTTAGATAAGTTAAGCCACTGGTCTGTGCTGACCCTCATGCTGTTGACATAACACTAGGGACATGTTGAGGTGTTTCCACACAGAATGGTAGGTCATGATTAGGCAACCTCAGAGCTAGAGTTGACACTAATGATCTAGAAAGTTTTGTCACAATTGTCAGTCCAAGTCAGTTCGTCAGTCAATTTTTTAACAGGTATTTGCATATGCTTGGAGTGGCTATACTCTCTGTTTACTGTAATTTAAAATCCAAGCAAGGATTATCCAATCATTCCTAGGAAGCACAACATTTGCTGCTTTGTCTTGGGTCTGGACAAGCAGTTATTGATGAGATGCAAAATGCATCTAGGGCCCAACAGCCAGGAGTTAGTATATCACCCAAATTACTTAACTCTCTCCTGACAGAGTTGCAACTTTTGTTTGGAGACTTCCAGTCTCACACTGGCCAGGAGTGTTATATTGCCACAGTGTCAATTTGGCACACCTCAGTCGACGGATTTGCTAGTTAAACATTATTGACATAGGTGATAATAGCATTTCATGACAGCAGAATTAATATTAAGAGGCAAGATACCAGAGCTTTGTTTGAAACGGACGCTGACTCTGTATCTTTGTGGCAAATATGTCCTTTGAAAATAAACGCAAATCAAAACTAACAATATGGATCCGTTCTAATTGTAATTTATGCAATTCTATAACGATTACAGAGAAACATGTTGCATTTGGAGGCAAATTTGAGAGAACAGGGCTGGAGTTCATCACAATAACTCCTCTCTCATGTATTGCTTTACATGTTTGCGCTATCCCCTGCTCAGCCTTTATCAATAGTGGATATTGCGCCTTCGACAGATTATTTGATATTACAGTTAGTGGCTGAGCAGTAGACAAGTAGAGAAGATCTGCTTTTTGTTAGGTAGAAAGAGTCACAAACTCCTCCTGTTGTGCAGAAACTGTTCTCTGCAGAAAACAAAGATCTGTCTCTGTCTGCACATGGGTGACTTTTGCCAATCACCATTTCTACAGAAATATGCCTTTCATGATAATAGGAAATAAACCAAGGTGTGTTGGACATGTGTCCAACCTTTGGCATTAACACACACCTTAAATAAATTAAAATACACATGTGTATAAGAATATTGAGTTTGCAAACAAATATGTCAGACCAGGTGACGGGTCTACTACATCTGCAGAGTAGCTTTACATGTAATTGCTAATTAGCCAGCTGTTTCAACAGTCTTAACTGTATGTCCTAAGTGGTACCATTGTTCTAAGTATTTTGGATCCAAGGTCTCATGAAAAGATTTCATCACAAAATGCAAGCACTCTGGAGTTTTCCTATCTCCTTGGACTCAGACGGGTCAAGTTAATACTACACTAGGCTGTGTGCATTTGTCCCCTATCGAAGTTATTTGAGTAAACAGACCTCTAAACCCACCCCATTATGTGTGAGTGAAATTGTAAGATCTCATTTACACATTAAATCCCAGTCCAGTAAATCTTCGGAGCAAACACTGCTGAGGAGGAATGTTGTTTAACTACATGTTGCTTATATTTAACTCCCCATGGGTTAAAACTCTGTCTGATGTTAACTGATCTGAAACTCCTATACCCTGCACTTCTCTTGTACTCTTCATTATCACAAACTTGCTATTATCCTTCTTCCCTCTCATAACTAATCTCTGCTTCTTTATTATTCAACAAGAAAAAATATCCCCGTTAACAGAAAGAGAGAATTGGCTGAGTAGGCTGTGATGTTGTTGTCAGAGCGAGTTGAGGAAACAGTTCAAGTTGTAAATCAGAAGTGGGTCCCCTGTTCGGACCCCTCTATCCCATTCAGCTTTGTCATGCTGAGACCAGACAGGATTTGGAGAGTGCTGTTGTGATGGGTGATCCCAATACTCTTTCTGATTGTCTTTGTCACAGTGGCATACAAAGTGGTCTACTCCTCTGGTTAGCCCCCCTATAGCCACATCCATGTTCTTCCTTCAAGCATATTGTTCAGTTCATTCAGAGCCACAGTACTCCAAGCAACAAGAACTCTTTACATAGTCCATAATATCCTCTGTAGAGCCTTTGCCTCTCTCTCTCTTCTGCACAGGTATATCTTTCTTTCTGTTCTTTATCCTACTTTCTTTTCCCTTCTCTACCATAGCCCTACATTCATTTCCCTTTTCTTCCATAGCCCTACATTCATTTAGCTTTTCTATGCTCCACACTATAGATAAAGGAAATTTCCCTTCACTTCACCTATTCCCTTTACCCACTAATCTCCCATCTATACATTCAGATCCATATTTTCTCTACATGTATATTTAACTCCCCATATCAGTGTCTCCTTAATATTTTTATTTTGCCAATTGCCTTACGCCTAAAATCAGAGCAAATCAAACAAAATGTGATGACAATCTTATCAGATACCCAAAGTTCAAAACACCCAAATTACAAAACACACAAACACCCAAAACACACAATGCGCAAAACACACAAACACACAAAACACACAATGCGCAGAACCGGTTGCACTGTCTACGCATAGACAGCACGGCCACTACCACTATATCTGGCAGGAAAAATACGTATCATCCGCCTCAACCTTAGGCAGGATAACCCTCCACCTCCATCACAGGCAGGAAAACCTTCTACCTCTCTCTAGGTAGGAAAACCGGAAAACCCTCTACCTCTCTCTAGGTAGGAAAACCCTCTACCCCTATGTAGGTAGGAAAACCTTCTACCTCTGTTTACAGTAGGTAGGAAACCATGTATATACAACCACCCCATTTTACAAACTTAAACAAATGTAAAATCAGGGACTCACCACCAAGTTGTCTGTGACCACCAAACACGGGTGTTACCGTATCCGAGTCACAGGAGGATTCCCTCTGGCCAGGCTGGGTGCCGCTGAGCAGTGTTGGTTGCTGATGACGGCCTTCTCCCAAGATCACAAAGAGATCTCCCTCCAGTCGACTTGGTTAGGGTCCTGCGCCTTTGGTCCTCCTCGCTATGTCTCAGAGATAGGTATCCCATCCTCGTCGCCAAATATGTGGTCAAAATTATTCCAAGACAACTGGTGTGAGACTGCAGCTTTATTCACGATACCGGGAGCATGTTACTCACATGAAAGTCAAAGTAACAAGCCCACACATCTGTGGGCGAAGCCTGTTCTTATACCCTTAACACACACACACATGGAAAATCACTAGACACACTTTAGTGAGTCTTTAACCACCTGGTAATTATCAGAGATAAGAATGTTTACAAGAACTCCTCAACCATGTTTGTGTTTGTGTGCCATGGGTTCACCATGGGGTCACCTCCACATTCCTAAGGACAGGATGGCAACTAGAGTTAATTATATGTAAGCTATAGTAAATGGTTAATACAATGGGAAACATATAAAATTTATCCCACAATGGGTCATCACTGGGTCTTTCAGCAAGATAATGACCCTAAACATATGGCCAAATCTACACAGAAATGGTTCACCAGACACCGTATCAAGCTCCTACCATGGCCATCTCAGTTCCCAGACCTCAACCCAATTGAAAACTTGTGGGGTGAGCTGAAGAGGAGAGTGCAGAGGAGAGAGCCCAGGTCGTTGGATGATTTGGAGATTTTGTGCAAAGAGGAATGGTCGAAGATCCCTCTTTCTGTTTTCTCTAATCTTGTGAAACATTATAAGACAAGATTAGGTGCTGTTTTATTAGCAAAAGGGGGTTGTACAAAGCACATCAGGGGTGCCAATAATTGTGGCACACATGATTTGATGTAAAATAATTGTTTCTTAATGTGTGATTTTTTCCCTTCTAAATAAATGCACTTGTATTAAAGGTTGGATTTTTACGCTATTTTTTAGTTTTAATTTACTATTTGGAACAAAAATGAATTTATTAGAAGCTAAAGAACACATCTTAACCAGGGGTGCCAATAATTATGGAGGGCACTGTATATATATATATATATATATGGTTGATAAGAAGCAAGTGCATCTTTTAGTCAGTGTACGTTCTTTTTATAACAACGTAGCACACATTAGCAAAGTGTATTAGATTCGTCATTGTCGACGTTTTTAAGTTATAGTTTTGGATGTTGAATGTTTGTACAAACACAATAAATAACGTGAAGGCCGTCCTTCCACTCCTGGTACCTGTAGACCATTTGACAGTGTGGACAACTCCGGAAATAGGTTGAAACATCTAGAGAGAGAAAACAAAAGAACAAACAACTGCAAACAACTGCAACATATCACAGTATTTAAGAAAAGGAAGCTTTCAAGATAAAATAAAACTCTTACTTGCAAGTAGGCTACACCATTCAGGGTGATGATCTTCGCATTTTGGGTGATTCTGGCCGACTTTTGAAGATGCACTGACCCTCAGTGTTGGTCATCTTACTTTTAAAAAGTAATTAGTTACCGTTACAAATTACTTCTGGCAAAAAGTAATTGAGTTAGTAACTCAGTTACCACACTGTAAAAGTAACTAGTTACTCAGCAAAGTAACTGACATTAATTTTTATGTTCTATAACACTATTACGTTCTATAACATCTTTAACGTCAAAGATATTTATATTAACTGATTGAAGAATAAAAACATACAGTATTTCAGAACAGTTGGTATTTATTTGAACTTAGATTGCAGCCTGCCATATGATATGCATAGAAATAAAAACATAAAAAATAAATATTGAAAATAAAATTCAAGAGCAAAATTAAGACACACAAATGTAAACTTGGGTAAAAAGAAACAAAGGAAAATCTAGCCATTAATTAATTAGTGCAATTCTCTGTAACTGTATATTAGGCCTACTGCACAGAACAATATCTAACTCTTAAATATTCCGTAAGGTAACAAAATTAAATATTGAACATAAATAATATTCACACACTTTGCATTCAAGTACAAAACCCAATACCCAAAAATGTAAACTTGGGTAAAAAAAAAAACAAGGAAAATTTGGCCTTTAAAGGGATAATCCGGAGTGAAATGCACTTTAGATCAATTTTTCGGACTATTGGGAGTACATACGTTGAGTTGACACCAAAATCATGTAATTCGGATGTATTTTGAGGAAGTTCGAGCTCACAGTTTTTAGCCAAAACTCGTTAGCCTGGAGGTGACTCGGGCATGTCATTTCGCCGCTACAAAACGCTATTTTTATACCTCTTCTACTGTTCCAAACAACACTACACTTACGTGGTAGTGAGTAGAGGGTCCCTAAAGCCAAACCGAAGTATCCCCACGTCTTTATGTGGTCGGATAGAGAGTCCAGAATGAATTTAATCGAGTCAGTACCTTTCCGGAAATGTCGCTGTTGCAGCTGCCAACGCTATAACAACACTTTATTAACATTTCCGGAAAGGTACGGACTCGATTAAATTCATTCTGGACTCTCTATCCGACCACATAAAGGCGTGGGGATACTTCGGTTTGGCTTTAGGGATCCTCTACTCACTACCACGTAAGTGTAGTGTTGTTTGGAACAGTAGAAGAGGTATAAAAATAGCGTTTTGTAGCGGCGAAATGACATGCCCGAGTCACCTCCAGGCTAACGAGTTTTGGCTAAAAACGGTGAGCTCGAACTTTCTCAAAATACATCCGAATGACATGATTTTGGTGTCAACTCAACGTATTTACTCCCAATAGTCCGAAAAATTGATCTAAAGTGCATTTCACTCCGGATTATCCCTTTAAGTAGTGCAATTCTGTACCTGTATGCCATTGCACAATAAACAGAGCACTATCCAACTCTTAAATATTCAGTACAGTAACAAAATTAAATATTGAAAATGAATAATGTTCACACACTTTGCATTCAAGTGCAAAACCAAGACCCACAACTGTAAACTTGGGTAATAAGAAACAAAGTAAAACCTGGCCTTTAATTAGCGCAATTATCTGTATCTGTATAATATTGCACAATAAACAGAGCACAATCCAACTCTTAAATATTCAGTAAAGTGATACAAATTAAATATTGTAAATAAATAATATTCAGCTATTCACACACTTCACAATCAAGTGCAAAACTAGGACACACAAATGTAAACTTGGGTAAAAAGAAACAAAAGGAAGATCTGGCCATTAAGTAGTGCAAATCTCTGTACCCGTATGTTATTGCACAATAAACAGAGCACTATCCGACTATCTATGTATCTACTGTCTAACTAACATGTTGTTCATTCTCAGTGAAAATGGACAATACATTAATCTATACTAAAATACTCCTCTCATCTAACGACTAAACCAGTGGTTGTAACGTAGGAGGAGAAGCTTCTCAAATCTTTTGTCTGACAATCTGTTCCTCTTCGGAGAGAAGACAAGCTTGCCCAGGCTGAACAGTCTCTCAACAGGTGCACTAGATGGAGTAGCAGCATTGTAACGTAGTGAAATTTTCTTGATGAGAGAAAATCCACTCAGAGAGTTGAAGTTTTGTGCTGAAGATCTAAAATAGTCTGCCACCTGGTTTTCTGCTGAAGAGGAGGTGTCCTCCTCATCCTCCTCAAAAGAAAAGAAATCGCTCTCTTTGGCTGAATCTGTGTGATGTGAAGATGTGCTGGTACCTGGCTGTGGTTCTTCATGGACAATCTTCCGGCACTCTGCCAGCAAACTTGCCTTAGCCTTATCCTTCAACTCCTGTGACCGCAGCCAGCGAAGTTTGAATTTTGGAAGAGTTACGGCAGCAAGTATAGCCTCTTCGTTTCCCAGGACATCAGCAAATCTGGTTTTGATAGCCTGAAATGATAGAAGAATAATCAAATGCAATGTATTTATCCACACAAATCAGTGTTATTATTATCATAATTATTAGAATAACTAGTAGTAGTAGTATTTATTATAGTGCATGAAAATGCACTATACTGTTCTTCCAAGTCTTCTTCCGCAACTTCTTATTATTACAGTGCATGAAAATGCACTGTACTGTTATTCCAAGTCTTCTTATTACAGTGCATGAAAATGCACTGTACTGTTCTTCCTAGGCTTCTTATTATTAGAGTGCATGAAAATGCACTCTACTGTTATCCGATTTATTCTTATTAGAGTGCATGAAAATGCACTCTACTGTTATCCTGTTTCTTCTTATTATTTTTATTTATCTTCTAACGTTTTTGTGCGTCCAATTCAGCTTCAACCGTTTAACGTAGAAACTTCATTCAAACTGCGCTGCGTAGGTCTTACTTAGGTGACTTCAGCTATGTATTTTTCAACTTTGAAAACTTTATCGTTGAATTTATATTAATTTTTTAAACCATTTTTTCTCCCATAGACTTAACATTGGATTATGACATCATAATAGGGCAATTAGAATCTTATGCCAGGTGGCCAGCCCCACCTGCAGCAGCTCTCTCTCTCTCTCAGGCTTTAAGCATACAATCTCTCTGAAGACTACACATATCCTGTTAAACTGTTTCCTCTGTCCACAACTGTTTCAAAATAAAAGTCCTCACTGCAATAATACACTATTAAATCATTTAACCATTGAAACTACTCAACTATTGAACTGTTCAACCATTCCAACTGTCAGTTATCATCAACTATGCCTCCAGTCAACTACATGAAACCTCCATGTACCTAGCAACCAACATAGCAACCATTAAAATTAAGCGTTTATGACCGTTTCCATAGCAACCAACATGATTTTACTACAGTAACTTCTTTATTCCTGATAGTGGCCACCATAGACACCCTATCAACAAATGTTTCAAAATAAAAGTCCTCACTAGCAAGTTAGCTAGTTAGCATGGTTAGCATTGTTAGCATAGTTAGCATTTTTAACATAACTGCTAGAAATGGTTAGCTAAGTTAGCTAATCAACCTGGTTAGCATTGTTAGCATAGTTAGCATTTTTAGTATAACTGTTAGAAATGATTAGCTAAGTTAACTAATCAGCCTGGTTAGCATTGTTAGCATTGTTAGCATTTTCAACATAACTGCTAGAAATCATTAGTTCAGTTAGAACTGTAATGTTTAAGCTTTAAACTGTCTACCTTCACACTATCAGCTTTCTTTAAACTATGCAACCACCATGTTTACCCTAGCTACACCTTAGTAACTATATCTACATTATCTACTGTATCTATACATTTTTGCATTTTCATGCACTCGTAATTTCCCTGGAATTACATTCTCTAGTTATTTTTATTTTTCTTCTAACGTTTTTGTGCGTCCAATTCAGCTTCAACCGTTTAACGTAGAAACTTCGTTCAAACTGCGCTGCGTAGGTCTTACTTAGGTGACTTCAGCTTTGTATTTTTCAACTTTGAAAACTTAATCGTTGAATTTATATTAATTTTTTAAACCATTTTTTCTCCCATAGACTTAACATTGGATTATGACATCATAATAGGGCAATTAGAATCTTATGCCAGGTGGCCAGCCCCACCTGCAGCAGCTCTCTCTCTCTCTCAGGCTTTAAGCATACAATCTCTCTGAAGACTACACATATCCTGTTAAACTGTTTCCTCTGTCCACAACTGTTTCAAAATAAAAGTCCTCACTGCAATAATACACTATTAAATCATTTAACCATTGAAACTACTGAACTATTGAACTGTTCAACCATTCCAACTGTCAGTTATCATCCACTATGCCTCCAGTCAACTACATGAAACCTCCATGTACCTAGCAACCAACATAGCAACCATTAAAATTAAGCGTTTATGACCGTTTCCATAGCAACCAACATGATTATACTGCAGTAACTTCTTGTTTCCTGATAGTGGCCACCATGGATACCCTAGCAACAAATGTTTCAAAATAAAAGTCCTCACTAGCAAGTTAGCTAGTTAGCATGGTTAGCATAGTTAGCATAGTTAGCATTTTTAGCATAACTGCAAAAAATCATCAACTAAGTTAGCTAATCAACCTGGTTAGCATTGTTAGCAAATTTAGCATTGTTAGCATAGTTAACATTTTTAGCAATGCTGCTAGAAATTATCAGCTAAGTTAACTTATCAACCTGGTTAGCATTGTTAGCATAGTTAACATTTTAGAATACCTGTTAGAAATTATTAGTTAAGTTAGAACAGGAATGTTTAAGCTTTAAAATGTCTACCTTAACACTATCAACTCTCTTTAAACTATGCAACCACCATGTTTACCCTAGCTACACCTTAGTAGCCATATCTACATTTTTTTGCATTTTCATGCACTGGTAATTCCTTGGAATTGCATTTCTAGTTAAACTTCTTCTTCTAACGCTCGCAATTCAGCTTCAACCGTTTAACGTAGAAACTTCATTCAAACTTTGTTGCGTAGGTCTTGCTTATGCCATATGTGCTTTGTATTTTTCAACTTTGCAACTTTTATACTTTTTAAACTATTAGTTAAAAACTATCACCATTTCCCCCATAGACTTAACATTGCTCATTATGACATCACGGCAGCAATTAGAATGTTACCCCAGCTGGTCAGCCACCTGGGCACCAACTGTCAGTTTCTCTCAGGCTCCTCTCTGAAGACTACATATTCTGTTCCCCTGTATCCTCTGTGCACAACAGTATCAAAATAAGTCCTCCTAATTCCATCCAACTTTATATCCATTCATCTTCTTCAAACCATTCACTCATCCACCCATTCTAAACAGTCTGCCTATCAACAACATCAATTAGACGCTCTACATTGAACTTTTAAACAATCTACTCTGTCTCAGGCTGGCTCTCTTAAGACTAGCCAGTTAAATTGATTACACCTGTATCTGTATCCACTACTCTCAGTAGAGAGCTGTGTCTCTCCATTCTACAAGAATATAAGGCACATTCCATCCAACATTCTATCCATTCATCTTCTTCAGACCATTCACTCATCCACCCATTAAACTGTCTATCAACATCTATTAAACAATCTGTCTATCAACATCCATTAAACTCTCTGTCTATCAACATTAATTAGACTATCTACATTCAACTTTTAAATTATTTACTCTGTCTCAGGCTTTAAGAGTACTCTGGCTCTCTTAAGACTAGCCAGTTAAATTGATTACACCTGTGTCAACTACTCTCAGAGAGCTGTATCAGTGTCTCTCTTAACAAGAATATAAGGCACATTCCATCCAACCTTCTATCCATTCATCTTCTTCAGACCATTCACTCATCCACCCATTAAACTGTCAATCAATATAAAACAATCTGCCTATCAACATCCATTAAACATTCTATCTATCAACATTAATTAGACTATCTACATACAACTTTTAAAGTATTTACTGTGGGTCCCTCTCAAGCAGCGTTTATATGTCCTCCCTCGCTCCTCGATCCTCAATGATCTACATAAAGAAAGATAGAAGAAGGGCTAGACTATCCCATTGTTGCCGCTCCATCATTCTTTATGTAGATCAGTGAGGAGCGAGAGAGGACGCGTAAACGCTATGAGAGGCACCTTCTGTCTCAGGCTTTAAGCATACAATCTCATTAAGACTACAGATCCTGTTTCACTACTTCCTCTGTCCACAACTGTTTCAAAATAAAGGTCCTCACTGCAATAATACACTATTAAATCATTTAACCATTGAAACTACTCAACTATTGAACTGTTCAACCATTCCAACTGTCAGTTATCATCCACTATGCCTCCAGTCAACTACATGAAACCTCCATGTACCTAGCAACCAACATAGCAACCATTAAAATTAAGCGTTTATGACCGTTTCCATAGCAACCAACATGATTATACTGCAGTAACTTCTTGTTTCCTGATAGTGGCCACCATGGATACCCTAGCAACAAATGTTTCAAAATAAAAGTCCTCACTAGCAAGTTAGCTAGTTAGCATAGTTAGCATTGTTAACATAGTTAGCATTTTTAGCATAACTGCTAGAAATCATCGGTTAAGTTAGCTAATCAACCTGGTTAGCATTGTTAGTAAAGTTAGCATTGCTAGCATAATAAGCATTTTTAGCGTAACTGCTAGAAATCATTAGCTAAGTTAGCTAATCAACATTTTAACATGAATAGAAATCATTAGTTAAGTTAGAACTGGAATGTTTCATCTTTAAACTGTCTACCTTCACACTATCAACTCTCTGTAAACTATGCAACCACCATGTTTACCCTAGCTACACCTTAGTAACCATATCTACATTATCTATCTATTTTTGCATTTTCATGCACTGGTAATTCCTTGGAATTGCATTTCTAGTTATTATTACAGTGCATGAAAATGCACTGTACTGTTATTCCAAAACTTCTTATTATTAAACTTCTTCTTCTAACGCCTTTAATGCAGTCTCAACCGTTTAACGTAGAAACTTCATTCAAACTTTGTTACGTAGGTCTAACTTAGGACATGGGTGCTTTGTATTTTTCAACTTTGTAACTTTTATACTTTTTAAACTATTAGTTAAAAACTATTACAATTTCCCCCATAGACTTAACATTGCTCATTATGACATCACGGCAGCAATTAGAATCTTACGCCAGGTGGCCGGCCACCTGGGCACCAACTGTCAGTTTCTCTGACTTTAAGCATACAGTCTCTCAGAAGACTACACATATCCTGTTAAACTGTTTCCTCTGTCCACAACTGTTTCAAAATAAAAGTCCTCAATGCAATAATACACTATTAAATCATTTAACCATTGAAACTACTCAACTATTGAACTGTTCAACCATTCCAACTGTCAGTTATCATCCACTATGCCTCCAGTCAACTACATGAAACCTCCATGTACCGAGCAACCAACATAGCAACCATTAAAATTAAGTGTTTATGACCATTTCCATAGCAACCAACATGATTATACTGCAGTAACTTCTTGTTTCTTGATAGTGGCCACCATGGATACCCTAGCAACAAATGTTTCAAAATAAAAGTCCTCACTAGCAAGTTAGCTAGTTAGCATGGTTAGCATAGTTAACATTGTTAGCATAGGTAGCATTTTTAGCATAACTGCAAAAAATCATCAACTAAGTTAGCTAATCAACCTGGTTAGCATTATTAGCACATTTAGCATTGTTAGCATAGTTAGCATTTTTAGCATTACTGCTAGAAATCATCGGTTAAGTTAGCTAATCAACCTGGTTAGCATTGTTAATAAAGTTAGCATTGCTAGCATAATTAGCATTTTTAGCGTAACTGCTAGAAATCATTACCTAAGTTAGCTAATCAACATTTTAACATGAATAGAAATCATTAGTTAAGTTAAAGCTGGAATGTTTCATCTTTAAACTGTCTACCTTCACACTATCAACTCTGTAAACTATGCAAACACCATGTTTACCCTAGCTACACCTTAGTAACCATATCTACATTATCTATCTATTTTTGCATTTTCATGCACTGGTAATTCCTTGGAATTGCATTTCTAGTTATTAAACTTCTTCTTCTAACGCAGCCAATTCAGCTTCAACCGTTTGACGTAGAAACTTCATTCAAACGTTGTTGCGTAGGTCTTGCTTATGCCATGCCTGCTTTGTATTTTTTAACTTTGTAACTTTTATGCTTTTTAAACTATTACTTAAAAACTATTACCATTTCCCCCATAGACTTAACATTGCTCATTATGACATCACGGCAGCAATTAGAATCTTACGCCAGGTGGCCGGCCACCTGGGCACCAACTGTCAGTTTCTCTGGCTTTAAGCATACAGTCTCTCAGAAGACTACATATCCTGTTAACTGTTTCATCTGTCCACAACTGTTTCAAAATAAAAGTCCTCACTGCAATAATACACTATTAAATAATTTAACCATTGAAACTACTCAACTATTGAACTTTTCAACCATTCCAACTGTCAGTTATCATCCACTATGCCTCTAGTCAACTACATGAAACCTCCATGTACCTAGCAACCAACATAGCAACCATTCAAATTAAGTGTTTATGACCGTTTCCATAGCAACCAACATGATTATACTGCAGTAACTTCTTGTTTCCTGATAGTGGCCACCATGGAAACCCTAGCAACAAATGTTTCAAAATAAAAGTCCTCACTAGCAAGTTAGCTAGTTAGCATGGTTAGCATAGTTAGCATTGTTAGCATAGTTAGCATTTTTAGCATAACTGCAAAAAATCATCAACTAAGTTAGCTAATCAACCTGGTTAGCATTGTTAGCAAATTTAGCATTGTTAGCATAGTTAGCATTTTTAGCATTACTGCTAGAAATCATCGGTTAAGTTAGCTAATCAACCTGGTTAGCATTGTTAATAAAGTTAGCATTGCTAACATTATTAGCATTTTTAACGTAACTGTTAGAAATCATTAGCTAAGTTAGCTAATCAACATTTTAACATGAATAGAAATCATTAGTTAAGTTATAACTGGAATGTTTCATCTTTTAACTGTCTACCTTCACACTATCAACTCTCTGTAAACTATGCAACCACCATGTTTACCCTAGCTACACCTTAGTAACCATATCTACATTATCTATCTATTTTTGCATTTTCATGCACTGGTAATTCCTTGGAATTGCATTTCTAGTTCTTCTTCTAACGCACGCAATTCAGCTTGAACCGTTTAACGTAGAAACTTCATTCAAACGTTGTTGCGTAGGTCTTGCTTATGCCATGTGTGCTTTGTATTTTTCAACTTTGTAACTTTTATACTTTTTAAACTATTAGTTAAAAACTATTACAATTTCCCCCATAGACTTAACATTGCTCATTATGACATCACAGCAGCAATTAGAATCTTAAGCCAGGTGGCCGGCCACCTGGGCACCAACTGTCAGTTTCTCTGGCTTTAAGCATACAGTCTCTCAGAAGACTACATATCCTGTTAACTGTTTCCTCTGTCCACAACTGTTTCAAAATAAAAGTCCTCACTGCAATAATACACTATTAAATCATTTAACCATTGAAACTACTCAACTATTGAACTGTTCAACCATTCCAACTGTCAGTTATCATCCACTATGCCTCCAGTCAACTACATGAAACCTCCATGTACCGAGCAACCAACATAGCAACCATTAAAATTAAGTGTTTATGACCATTTCCATAGCAACCAACATGATTATACTGCAGTAACTTCTTGTTTCTTGATAGTGGCCACCATGGATACCCTAGCAACAAATGTTTCAAAATAAAAGTCCTCACTAGCAAGTTAGCTAGTTAGCATGGTTAGCATAGTTAACATTGTTAGCATAGGTAGCATTTTTAGCATAACTGCAAAAAATCATCAACTAAGTTAGCTAATCAACCTGGTTAGCATTATTAGCACATTTAGCATTGTTAGCATAGTTAGCATTTTTAGCATTACTGCTAGAAATCATCGGTTAAGTTAGCTAATCAACCTGGTTAGCATTGTTAATAAAGTTAGCATTGCTAGCATAATTAGCATTTTTAGCGTAACTGCTAGAAATCATTACCTAAGTTAGCTAATCAACATTTTAACATGAATAGAAATCATTAGTTAAGTTAAAGCTGGAATGTTTCATCTTTAAACTGTCTACCTTCACACTATCAACTCTGTAAACTATGCAAACACCATGTTTACCCTAGCTACACCTTAGTAACCATATCTACATTATCTATCTATTTTTGCATTTTCATGCACTGGTAATTCCTTGGAATTGCATTTCTAGTTATTAAACTTCTTCTTCTAACGCAGCCAATTCAGCTTCAACCGTTTGACGTAGAAACTTCATTCAAACGTTGTTGCGTAGGTCTTGCTTATGCCATGCCTGCTTTGTATTTTTTAACTTTGTAACTTTTATGCTTTTTAAACTATTACTTAAAAACTATTACCATTTCCCCCATAGACTTAACATTGCTCATTATGACATCACGGCAGCAATTAGAATCTTACGCCAGGTGGCCGGCCACCTGGGCACCAACTGTCAGTTTCTCTGGCTTTAAGCATACAGTCTCTCAGAAGACTACATATCCTGTTAACTGTTTCATCTGTCCACAACTGTTTCAAAATAAAAGTCCTCACTGCAATAATACACTATTAAATAATTTAACCATTGAAACTACTCAACTATTGAACTTTTCAACCATTCCAACTGTCAGTTATCATCCACTATGCCTCTAGTCAACTACATGAAACCTCCATGTACCTAGCAACCAACATAGCAACCATTCAAATTAAGTGTTTATGACCGTTTCCATAGCAACCAACATGATTATACTGCAGTAACTTCTTGTTTCCTGATAGTGGCCACCATGGAAACCCTAGCAACAAATGTTTCAAAATAAAAGTCCTCACTAGCAAGTTAGCTAGTTAGCATGGTTAGCATAGTTAGCATTGTTAGCATAGTTAGCATTTTTAGCATAACTGCAAAAAATCATCAACTAAGTTAGCTAATCAACCTGGTTAGCATTGTTAGCAAATTTAGCATTGTTAGCATAGTTAGCATTTTTAGCATTACTGCTAGAAATCATCGGTTAAGTTAGCTAATCAACCTGGTTAGCATTGTTAATAAAGTTAGCATTGCTAACATTATTAGCATTTTTAACGTAACTGTTAGAAATCATTAGCTAAGTTAGCTAATCAACATTTTAACATGAATAGAAATCATTAGTTAAGTTATAACTGGAATGTTTCATCTTTTAACTGTCTACCTTCACACTATCAACTCTCTGTAAACTATGCAACCACCATGTTTACCCTAGCTACACCTTAGTAACCATATCTACATTATCTATCTATTTTTGCATTTTCATGCACTGGTAATTCCTTGGAATTGCATTTCTAGTTCTTCTTCTAACGCACGCAATTCAGCTTGAACCGTTTAACGTAGAAACTTCATTCAAACGTTGTTGCGTAGGTCTTGCTTATGCCATGTGTGCTTTGTATTTTTCAACTTTGTAACTTTTATACTTTTTAAACTATTAGTTAAAAACTATTACAATTTCCCCCATAGACTTAACATTGCTCATTATGACATCACAGCAGCAATTAGAATCTTAAGCCAGGTGGCCGGCCACCTGGGCACCAACTGTCAGTTTCTCTGGCTTTAAGCATACAGTCTCTCAGAAGACTACATATCCTGTTAACTGTTTCCTCTGTCCACAACTGTTTCAAAATAAAAGTCCTCACTGCAATAATACACTATTAAATCATTTAACCATTGAAACTACTCAACTATTGAACTGTTCAACCATTCCAACTGTCAGTTATCATCCACTATGCCTCCAGTCAACTACATGAAACCTCCATGTACCTAGCAACCAACATAGCAACCATTAAAATTAAGTGTTTATGACCGTTTCCATAGCAACTAACATGATTATACTGCAGTAACTTTTTGTTTCTTGATAGTGGCCACCATGGATACCCTAGCAACAAATGTTTCAAAATAAAAGTCCTCACTAGCAAGTTAGCTAGTTAGCATGGTTAACATAGTTAGCATTGTTAGCATTTTAGCATAACTGCAAAAAATCATCAACTAAGTTAGTTAATCAACCTGGTTAGCATTGTTAGCAAATATAGCATTGTTAGCATAGTTAGCATTTTTAGCATTACTGCTAGAAATCATCGGTTAAGTTAGCTAATCAACCTGGTTAGCATTGTTAGTAAAGTTAGCATTGCTAGCATAATTAGCATTTTTAGCGTAACTGCTAGAAATCATTAGCTAAGTTAGCTAATCAACATTTTAACATGAATAGAAATCATTAGTTAAGTTAGAACTGGAATGTTTCATCTTTAAACTGTCTACCTTCACACTATCAACGCTCTGTAAACTATGCAACCACCATGTTTACCCTAGCTACACCTTAGTAACCATATCTACATTATCTATCTATTTTTGCATTTTCATGCACTGGTAATTCCTTGGAATTGCATTTCTAGTTATTATTATGAGTACTACACCAATGTTCACTTAATAAATAATAAAATATTCAATTCAAGTTCTTACTGTGACTATGGCGTCAGGAAGGTCCCTCAGTATTTGCAGGCCAGTTTTAAGGGCTTCGGTCTTCAACATTAAGGTCTCCATCGTTGGTAGGAGTGTACCATGAAAACAATTGTCTTCTCCCTGAAGTATATCTAAAGCAACTTTAAGGGGCTTCATCGCAGTACAGTACTCCTTTAAAAACTGGTGTTCCCTTTCCGTTATTGCTGTCAGTCCTAATTTGGAAGAGATGGTGTTAAGGTCTACCATGGATATTTCATTGATTCGAGCCAGGGCATCATAAAAGGAGTTCCACCGTGTTGTGCAAGGTACAAGCAGCTTTTTTGACACCAACTCATCAACTGTTTCAGTAGCCAAAGTTGAGCGACTGGTCTTGTTCCATAGGGCAGTACATTTGGCAGTAGCACTTCTGTACACAGCCTTTGTTGCAGTGTTTGACAGCAGCCACTTGTCAACATCTGTGCATGAAATTAGGTTTAGTGTGTGTGATGCACATCTCTTGTGGGGGGGCAAAGCTATCACAACATCTCCATCATCCTCATCAGTTGCATGTAGAGCTTCATTCATGTCTGTGAATGTCACCTCATCTTCGTCTTCAGAATCACTCTCCTCAAGTGGCTGGTACCTCTTAAATGCTTTGACAAAATTGGACCCATTATCAGTCACTGTTGCTGTGATTTTGTGCGTTATCCCATATGTTGAGTGTATATTGTCAAGCTCAACTGCAATAACGTCATGAGTATGATGCCCCTTAAATCGTCTGCAAGCAAGAGCTGCTTTCTCTCTTTCCATGTTAATTGGATTGATCCAATGAGCTGTCACACCCATGTAACTTTTATTGTGGGCAGTCCAGATGTCTGCTGTCGTAGAAATGTATTCTAATTCCTCAAACGTCTTTTTAAGCTCCATATCCATTTTTTCATATTCACTGTCAATGAATTTAGCAAACGTGTTTCGGCACGGGGCAACCCCCCTACCACCTCCTCGTATTTGTATTTTAGAAAGGATAGCTCTGAACGACTCAGACTCCACGGTAGACAGGGGTAGCATGTTTTCCACGACATACCTTGCAATCAAAGAATTCAGCTCGGCCTTGGTCACCTGCTGCTGACCCGAAAAATCGAGCGTTGCTTGTTTCAACGGAGTGGCTCCGTCTCCTTCGCTGGAGCTCACGCTAGCTGTTGGGCTTGGAACTGGGTTAGCAGCAGCAGCAGCAGTAGCAACTAGCGCCGTGTTCGCGTGTGTACTGTAGATGTGAGGTGCTTCATGAGGTTGGAGTTGCTTGTGGCAGACGTGGATAACATCTTTTTTCCTGGGCATAGCGTGCATGATACATACACATTCTTGCCTTTAATTTCAACTAGAGAGAAGTAGTGCCGGTACTTCCAGTTTGAGAAGGCTACGTTGGTCATTGCTGGGTCCAGCGGGTTGTTCACGGTTGTTCAGAGGTAGTGGCAGTCAGAAGTTCAGAACGTGCGCATGGCATGGCATCCGCCCACCCAGCCAATCATCATCGCATTTGCAACGGCATCATCATTATCCCCTCTTGTGCTCTCTCGGCAGGCAGCTGAGCTGATAAAGCGCAAACTTGACACCTCGCACTTCATTCAACCAACTTGTAGTAACGCGACGCTTTAAATTCTCAGTAACGATAACGGCGTTGCAACGACGAGAAAAGTAATTAATTAGATTACTCCGTTACTGACAAATTAACGCCGTTAGTAACGCCGTTATACTTCAACACCGTTACTCCCAACACTGCTGACCCTGCACAGATTCTGCAAACAGTCTCTGTTGGGTGCAACTCTGTAAGATAATCAGTCAAGGCCTTTGGCTTTATGAGGTCATCTGGTAGGTCAGCTGGGAGTTTTTTTTATGGCTAAACAAGTAGTCTACAAGCCGCTCCAAACTGCCATGCGGTGGATAGCCAGTGCCCTGCTTATCTGGTGTTGTGGCGACTGCCTCTGTTTTAAAGATCTCCCGGTTTGTCTGGAATAAGTGCCACTTACTTATGTTTTTGTGCACACATGACCCTCTAGGTTTTGCACAAGCACAATGCCAAGTGTTAACTGCTGAGTTGTAATGCACCATGACCCTCCCAAGACGACTACAGTGGGTTAAAGATGGTTCATGGATAGAAAAACAGAAATTGTTCTGGCTCTCTTGAAGGTCAACTTGAACACACAGGGGCACATGAGTTGCTGTAGCATATCTTTGCCTCTTCAGACATGTTGTCTTTTTCGCCTCACCAAAAAACTTAAATGTTACCATTTCAGACAAAACTTCTTCCTCCAGGAATCCTCTTCTGCCGTTTTGGTACAGTACTCCAGTGAACGTATGTGATCACAGTGCTGAGACATTAATCCACTTCTAACTGCCATCAGATGAAACTGCCTGCATTCCTCTAACTCACACACTACTTTGTGCACACGACCCCAGGTTTTGTTCTGCACATGTAATGGTATAGAAAATCCTTGCCTGGTTTTCTGAACTGCAGAAATGCCATTGGTAGCATCTACACACACACTTTTGAAATGAGTAGCCACTGTTGTGTCCTTTGAATTTCCACTGTGTTCTCTCTGGATATGTTTGGCCATATTTTTTTGTAGATCTTGAGGTTGCAATGATGGCATTTCTCCTTTTGTAAGGTACCTTGTCCTGAAGGGGAGTGCAGGCTGCAGCTGGACGCCTCTCAATTTGTTGAGCTAATGGTTCTATTGCTAGTGCAAATAGAGAAGGTAATAAAGAGTCTCCCTGGGCTGTGCCTCTATTTAATGGAAATGGATCCGAGAGGATTCCATATACTTGTGCCTTTGGTGACTTATAAACTGTTTTGACTATATTTATAAATTCCTCTGGGAAACCATAACTTTCCAACACTTTAAATAGATAAGCTCTCTCTAGCCTATCAAAGGCTTTCTCGGCATCCACCGCCATAAGTGTTAAATCTATTTTATTCTTCTTTGCATATTGTATTAATGATAAACAGGTCCGGGTATTGGTCCTTAAATCTCTATTCTGTATAAATCCTGTCTGATTTTGATGGATGATCTCAGGTAGAATAAGAGTGAGTCTATTATTAATAACTTTAGTAATACGTTTTTTTATCGCAATTAATTAAACTAATAGGTCTATAGTCCGCAGGGATATACTGTACACCATCTCTTCCTGGTTTTGGTATCACTGCTTGGTACATTGTTTGGGGCAGCGTATGTTCCTTTTGAGCTGTATTCACTACTTCGATAAAAAGGGGCTCAATACTTGACCAAAATGTTGAATTCAATGGGAATTCCATCCATTCCTGGGGCTTTTTTAAAAGGGAATGTTTTTAATGCCGATTGTATTTCCTCACAAGTTATGTCTTTCCGAAGTTTTTCTTTTTGTTCTGCTGTTAGACATTTCAAATTAAGTGATTTAAGGAAGGGGATGGGGTCTGATTCTTTTAATTATGATGTATATAGATTATCGTACATTTTGAATTCATTATTAATCATCTGATTATTTGTATAAACTAAATCTGATGTTTTATTTTGTATTGATATAAGCTGTCTCTTAGCTATTTTTTGACTAAATTATCCCCCTCATATATGGGTGATTCTCACGAAACCACAAAACCATATGGAACTAAGGATTTGATTGTCAAATATGCCATAAATCAAACTAATTACACTATTAATTAATATAGGTACATGTGTTTTATCTTGCACACAAGGTAATTTCTCCATATTCTATTGTTATTTTGTATTTTTTATGCATTTTTTGGGTAAATTATCATTACCGCAATGTGTCCTGGCTCAAATCTCAGGTCTTTGATCATTAAGAAAATCTTAATCTTAAACTCTAAAATAAAATAAAGTTTTAAATATATTGTTTGAAGTCCAATGCTTCATCAAAATGTGTGTTTCAATAATATTGACATTATATTGTCCATATTATTTTAAACAAATGTTTTGTCATCAGTCATACAGTATTTTTCATTACCGCAATACTTTTGAGCACTGTAATAAAAAGCAATAGGAATTTCAGAATGAAATGGAATTTCCCATCATGCATCAGTAATAACTGAAGATCAAAGATGGCGTCAAGGTAAGCATGTCTCCTTTTTTCATTGTGCTGAAATGTCATGATTTGTCTCAAAACTGTGCAAACACAACACTAATGAGTCTCATTACCGAAATTGTAAACAGTTTTGTTATGAAAACTATTTTCTTAATTAAAATTTGTTTAGTAACAAGGTAATAAAACACACAATCTCATGAAGGTCGTTTTGTAGCTAGGTCATACTAGCTAAATCTAAAATTAGCATTGTTGTGTTAGGTCGTCTCATTACCGCAATGCTCTTGATCATTACCGCAATAGTTAAAGCCTATTTCGGTGATGATAATTTCAATTTCGGTAATGAAAATATTAAAGGAATTTGCATTGTTCAATGTTGTTCATGACATTAATTCATTTTTAATAAGAATAAATACGTTTTTAATAAGTTTTGGAGGAATATTGATGCAATATTATCACTAACAACCGGAAAGTTACTGCCAGCAGCATGGTCTGATATTACGTTTCATTACAAATCCAAAGACTAAAAATTACACTATCAGGTTTGAAATTATCGCAAACACTGACAGATTATGACAAAATTGTACTTAATGAGGTAGACACATTCAGTAATAGACTGTGTAAAAATAAAGTGTTAGCTTTTTCCCCCATTGAATCTCATGAAAGTCGCTGGTGTCATATCATAATGAGTGGCCGTCATCACGTATAGATTACTTTCATAGACTTAAAATGTCACATTATTGGAGTCATGGAAAGTGCATGTTCACAATTTAGAGATTGATTGCTATAATGTTCCTTATCTGTGTTTTTTTCCATGCTTGCATTCACATTGACCAGGTTGGCAAAAAGTGCGCAAAAGAAAGCTGCAGCAAAGGAAAGTTTGAGGAAGCACAGAGAAAAGATATACAGCAACCCAGAACTTTTAGAGGAATACAGAAGGAAGGAAAGAGAGAGGTGATGGATAAGGGTTAAATGGTTTAGGTGGTGTTCTCAGACAAGTAGTTTTCGAAAATCAGCAATTTACTGAAAGAAATAACCTCATTCTGTAAAATTTGCTTCAGTATAAGCAGGATAATGGACTTCACAGTGTTGACTATCCATAATAAATAATTAAATACACTTTGCTCCGCGTCATGGCCGGTAGCACTGCTGTTTCATTACCACCTCAAACATGTATTAACTATGGATAGTCGAACGGCGTGTCGACCATTATGATTTACATGTCAACAAGATGCACGTGTTTACAGAATAATGTCAAATAATTATGTTTTGTCGTTTTAATCATTAGGTATCAGAAAAGGAAACAAAATGGACAGCTTAAATCTGCCGCAGTGATGAATGCAATAGAGCATTCAAGACAGAAGAGGAAATGGAGGGAGAACTCTTGCAAGTACTACTCTGTAAAGAAGCGCTTGAAAGCAGTGCTCAATCTAACCCCCCCTTCTTTTGAAGAGCCAGAACCACCCAGGCATGTTTATGAGACTCCTTCTTTTGGAGAACAAGAACCCTCCAGGCCTACAACTGACTCCACTCCTAGGCCAACAAGAGGCCTGGACCTCCAACCTCCTCTTTTGGCATCCACCCCAAAATCAGTGAGAAGAAGCACAATGGCTACATTGCGTGCAAAACTGAGAGAGACAGAAATTAAGTTGAAGAAAAAGGATCGGGATTTCAGCAATTTAAGAAGGAAAATGCAAAGAATGAAGAATGGAAACAAAAGGAGGGAGCCGCAAACAGTCACTGTGGTAAAGCAGAAAGTTCAAAGAAAAGTGCCCTTACAAAACAATGTAAGAAAGCAAACGGAAACCATGGTCAAGAGGTTTCTTCATAGCGACGATAATACCACTATGATCAATGGAAAATCTGGTGAGATTCGCAAAAAGGGACAGATATATAGGAAAAGGGCCCTTACAAACACAATGGCCCATCTCCATCAAACATTTCTTCTTGAAAATCCAAACCAGAAGATCTCATTCTCACAGTTTTGTAAACTGCGTCCTTTTTGGATCACAGCACCAAAGGCTTCCCAAAGAGAAACCTGTGCCTGCAAAGTGCATGAAAATTTCAACTTTAAAATTAAGAGGCTTCACCAGCTTGGTATCATTACCTCATCATCTCCTTCAGATGTAGTGGCGAGTACTGTTTGTGATCAAAGCAACAAAACGTGCATGTATGGGGAATGCATGGCCTGCAAGAACAAAACATTTGACACAAATCTTGACCCCTCCACAAAGCAGAATATAGTGAATTGGGAGGAATGGATGACTAGGACCACTCCAATTAAAAGAAAAAATAAAGATGGCTCTGTATCCGATGTTGAGATGAGGACCACAGTCCTTGACAAAAGGTGTGGTAGCAATGAGAAGTTACCGTAAATCCTCAAATTGTGGCCGGGGTCTTTTATTTACTTAGGCTGCGCAAAGCACAGGCCTTTATTTGGGGCAGGCTCTTAATTGAGGCAGGCCTTTATTTCCTGTTGTAGAACTTTATCTTCAGACATAAAGTAAAAGGCTACTCTTAAAGTGGGCCAACACTTTCTGTAACCGTTCAGAAATCAATTAGTGTATGGTAGCCTATGCTAATAAGGAACACCATTTAGTAAATCATAATGTCAGTGTTAATTCAGACTTGGTTTATTGAAAATATTCTCAAGCAACATTAACAACAGGCATGAGGCTATCCTCAGCCAGCAAAAATCAAGCTGAAAAGACCATTCATATTTTCAAAAACGTTAATCACGTAGCCTAGGCTTTGGCTAGACCTAGGTACAAAATAAACATTTGGTCCAGTTAACATTAAAGGACAATTGCAGAACAGGCATGAGGCTATCCTCATCCAGCAAAAAACAAGCTGAAAAGACAATTCATATTTTTAAAAACGTTAAATCACGTAGCCTAGCCTATGTAGGCTGTGGCTAGACCTATACAAAATACATATTTGGTCCTGTTAACATTAAAGGACAATCCAGAACAGGCATGAGGCTATCCTCAGCCAACAAAAATCAAGCTGAAAATAGATTATTAAGCAAACGTCATGCAGCGCAAACGATCAAATAGCACAACATACTAAATCTGAAAATAGCTTGCCTGAATAATAGCATGTTCAAACCTCCCGGTAAACCTATGAAGCATTTTTTTTACAGTTGTTCGGTGTCTCCCTCAACACCCTCCTCCCCTTCATCATCATCCTCTAGAACAACAAGTTCGTTGTTGAACAACTCCCCCTCGTCGGCCTCATCCTGCGCTTCTTGCGTGTTGTTCTCTCGTCCCCGCTGCCGCAGCTGTGCGAGCGCATCCCTACCTTCGGCGCATGGCTGTCCCTCTCTGAAGCAAAGGATCAGGTCGTCTTCACTCCCGTCTGTTTTAAGTGACAGTCCACAAACTTTGAAGGACTTGCGGATCATTTCCTTGTCCAGTTTTTCCCAGGCGGCCAGCACCCAGTCCACGAGCAGGGGGCGGGCTGGTGCTCTTAAGTTACCTCCGGCAGTGTATTCTTTATCTGCGTCCCCGGCCATCCATAGGTCATAGGCATCATGTAGATGTCACAAGGTGACTTGGGGAGGGAACTAAATGTTGCAAATTGTTCCCTTGGGGAAGGTAAACGAGGGGCGCCGCCCGGAACAAGATGGCTGCCCAGGAACTTTTAATCAAGACTGGCAATGAGTTGCAGGTGTGAGGTATGCCAGCAGGGGCAGTGATTGGCAAATTGGCCACAGCCCCTACTCTTTTAAACACATCGTCCTTTGGACGCGGCAGAGAAGACACAGACAGGAGAAGTCTACACGGAGCAGCCGCACGGGCGGCCCAGCGGACTGGACTATGTCGGCGACGGCGCCTCCCGACGGACTGGGAGGCGAGCGCGGGGCTAGACCCAAGATGTCCCAAGGAACCGGGACTTGCGCGCTGGGTCTGAGGCCCCACATCGACGCTGCATCAAGTCAGGGGAGCAACCCTCTGCCATGCCTAGGGCATGTGGACTGGACCGACGTGTGAGTAGCAGTCGCAGGCTGCCGGATACTGCACCGTAGAATGGACCATTTTATACCTTTTACTGAACGTTTATGCCGTGTGGTGGATACCCCTGTCCAAGGGAAGCCCCTGATCTCTGCCTGCTTGCTCACGAGTGCGTTTGCTGTGTCGACTACACACGAACTTTAATTGCTGTGCTTTGCTTGCACATTTTGCACATTGCTTCTCTCCAGGCTGCTATGGGCCGACCGCGGACAGTGCGGCCATTAGCCACCAGAGGCAGAACATTTCCCACTCCCCTCTCCCCTGTTGTTAATTGTGTATTTTAATAGGTAAATAAATTCTCTGTTTTGTTTTCACCTTGCCTCTGTCTACCTTATTGCTTGGGTGTGGTCAATGCTCCCCTGTGTGGAACTCTAGAATGGGTGGGTGCCAGTGGCGCCCCCTACCTGTGACATAGACTCTGCTTAAAGGGCTGATTCCACATCACATCAGGGGCTTGGATGTATTTAGTGTAGCCGCCCGGTATGACTGCTGTTGTAACATTATAGCCACGTTTCAGTTCAGCTTTAGTGGCGGCACTGATGTGGCATCGGTATGCGTCCCACGCAAGGAGACGTGGGGTGAAGTTGAATTTTCCGACTACAGACTGTAGCCAGTCTGCAGTCAGAGTGTCGTTCATCCAGCCATTCACAGAAGTTGCAATCACAGCGCTAGTTGCCTGTTGTTGCATTCGTGCCACCTCACGCACAGCCCCTTTGAATACGATGTAAGGCTTAAGTTTAGTCCCGTCCGCTTTGGCTGCCAGGATCACAGTGAGGTGGCTCTTTTCATGGCCCGTAGTCTTTAAAGCCACGCTCTTTGCACCCCGTCTGTCCACAGTTGTTGGTGACACCATGTCAAACCAGACTGCAGTCTCGTCCATGGCAATGATGTCACTCTGTGCAATTTTTTTAGAAGTGACAACTTTGTCAACATGGGAAATCAATTTCTCTATGAGCTGGTTGGGGTCTTTTTGAGCAACAGTGGTGCGACGTCTCACTGATAATCCATTGCGCTCGAGAAATCTCTGTAACCAGCCCCTGCTAGCTGCGAAGCTTTTGCCTCCATCATCACTCACAGAGGAGAATATTTCCATTTTTAATCATTTTTCTCGACACTCTGTGATGTTTATCGCGTACTGCAAAAATCCATTCTGTAAGCCTCGTTTCCAGCTCCAGGCTAACTTTCTTCCTACCTCCACCGGCGAGTCGGGCTCTGGTCTTGTTGGCTAACATCAATTCATTCTTTTGTTTCTTCCAAGCTCGAATTCGTCTAGGGTCAACATCAAAGTGCTTTGCCGCTTTCTCTCCCGAATGCTCTTCAGCATATTTCAACACCTTTTCTTTAAATTTAATATCAAATTTACGCCTGGGTGCCATAGTGTGGCCTACTGTTCAAGCCTTATGTCTCCTTCTTGCTAAACGAAACTTGAGTACGGTAGCTAAACAAAACGCCTAAACAATCAGATGCGTTTTCATAAAATAACAACTGGCCAGACGCCTTTATGAACAATAACAAATTAGCGTAGACAGCAGAAAGAAGTATAGGTAGAAAGTTAAAGATATTTATCTCTGATGTGAATTTTATTGTGAGTAGGCTATTAAAATCAGAATATTTTTGGTTTGTTTGGGATTTAATTTACTTTTGGGCCGTTTGCAAGTTCAGAAGGGGCAGCAAGCGACTGAGAGTGACGTGTAAGAGACCCATGGTGTAAACGACTTTTGGTTGGCAATTATTACCCCGGCTAATATTTGGGGGCCGGCCTTTATTTGTCCGAATCGACCACGCCCCCGGCTCTTATTGGAGGCCCGGCTACAAATAGAATCCCGGCCATAATTTGAGGATTTACGGTAGTTCAACTTGTCGGTCAAGACCTACCCAGCTTCAGAATACACATTTACAACATAGGACACCAATTTACAAAAATGAACACACTAAAGAAGAACTTGACAAATTCTGAAGCAGTAATTCATATCGACTATAGTGAGAACTATAGCCGTAGTCTGTTACAGTTATACAACAGGCCTTTCCCTACTTCCCAAACCTGGGAATATGTGGCTTTAAGCATGGTTTAAAATGTAAACAAATATATATATATATATTTTGTATGATCTTTTTACTCCGCTGACTAATGCGGATCCATGTGTTGGTAAGGGATTGGGTGGGATGGGGGGGGGGGGGGTTTGGCTAAAATGCTTTGTACTGTGTACTTTGTATTGTGTTAAAAAGTCAATAAAAAGTCAATGAATTACAAAAAAAAAATGTAAACAAATATCTGACTTCAATGGATTTTGGACAAGATTTAGCACAGTTTTTGTTCTTATTCTCATTTCCGAAATATGAGTCTCATTTCCGAAAAATCTGTCTCATTACCGAAATGAATGTTTAATTTCTTAAAAATCAACTCTTAGAAAACAGTATTCATTTTCATTTTTTAAATTAGATTATTCCAAGTGTTCTTCCTTCACCTCTGCCACATGTTTCTGTTTGAAGTTGTGAGTTTTTACTGAGATATTATAAAGTACAAGTTGCAAATCACTCATCGTAATGCGGTAATGAGATATATTAGGCCGCGAGCTAGATAGGCCTACCGTGCACCCCCCCCACCTCCCAACAAAACCATACTTTTTTGAAAGGTCTGGGTGTGTAGAATATGAATCTGAATGTTAACATTGAAAATTTTGGGATGCACTACCTGTTTTAGCCCTATGAATAGGGAAACCCTAAAAACCGATTATAAGCGATTCTAACACATCAAGATGGTCCTAGTCAATCAGAACAGCTTTTAAGTGACCTATTACACACTCAAACTTCACATATGAAGACTTAGGTCAAATGTCTACCATGCTGCTTATTGGTAGGTGTCTTAAATTAACATAGGTAAAGCCTTATATTGATATAATGAGCCTATTTCATGTATAGGCCACAAAGTAGATACGACTACCATACACCGCCTACCCCCTTTTCTAACAAAATCATGCTTTTGTGAAAGGTTTGGATGTGTAACATATGAATATGAATGTTAACATTGAACATTTTGGGTTGCACTACCTGTTTTAGCCCTATGAATAGGGAAACTCTAAAAACCGATTATAAGCGATTCTAACACATCAAGATGGTCCTAGTCAATCAGAACAGCTTTTAAGTGACCTATCACACACTCAAACTTCACATATGAAGACGTAGGTCAAATATCTACCATGCTGATTATTGGTAGGTGTCTTAAATTAACATAGGTAAAGCCTTATATTGATATAATGAGCCCATTTCATGTATAGGCCACAAAGTAGATACACCTACCATACACCCCCCAAACCCCCTTTCTAACAAAACCATGTTTTTTTTTTTTAAAGGTTTGGATGTGTAAAATATGAAACTGAATGTTAACATTGAACATTTTGGGTTGTACTACCTGTTTTAGCCCTGTGAATAGGGAAACCCTAAAAAACGATTTCAAGCGATTTTAACACAGAGATTATCCTAGTCAATCAGAACAGCTTTTAGATGACCTATTACACACTCAAACTTCACATAATGAAGACTTAAGTCAAATATCTACTATGCTGCATATTGGTAGGTGTCTAAAATTAACATAGCTAAGGCGTTATATTGATATAGAGAGCTAATTGTATAGGCCACAACCTAGATACACCTAACATATACCCCCAACCCCCTCTCCTAATAAAATCCTGCTTTTTAGAAAAGTTTCAGTCTGTGATGAATCTGAATGTTAACATTGAACACTTTGGGTTGCACTATTTGTTTTCACCCTCTGAATAGGGGAAAAAAACTATTTTAAGCAATTTTAACAGAGGTTGTCCTAGTCAATCAGAACAGCTTTTAGATGATCCATTACACACTCAAATTTCACATACGATGACTTAGGTGAAAGAACACCCTATACTGCTTCTTGGTAAGTGACTACATTTAATATAGTTAAGGCCTTGGGCCCTATTTTCATGATGCAAAACCTGGCAGAAAGCGTGTAATAATAACAACGCAAAGCTTATTCCTATCGTAGAGTTTTTCGCCATGCGCTTCTCTTTTATTGAGCAATGTGCCAAGGGGTGTGGGAACTAATGACTTAAGAACGGGTCTGGCACATTATCTAAGAATCATTATCTTACATTAACTAAAACGCATTGCACTACCGACCAAGAGAAACCTTGTCAGAAATCAGTGGCGAGTGGTTATTATTTTAAGAGTGCATTATCAACAATGATACGGGCGCTGTTTGTTAAGTTGCGCTGCTTGCTCTTAAAGGGATATTCCGCCATTTTTGGAAATACGCTCATTTTCCACCTCCCGTCGAGCAAAACAATCGATATTTACCTTGTTCCCGTTCATCCAGCCATTCTGTGAGTCTGGCGATACAACTTTTAGCTTCAGCCTAGCATAGATCATTGAATCGGATTAGACCATTAGCTTCTCGCCTGCTAGCTTCATGTTTAAAAGTGACTAAGATTTCTGGTAATTTTCCCATTTAAAACATGTCTCCTCTCAAGTTAGAAAGTGCAATAAGACCAACTGAAAATGAAACCTGGCATTTTTCTAGGCTTATTTGACATGGAACTACACTCTCATCTGGCGTAATAATCAAGGCAACTTGCAAACTACTGGCACTACTACTGCTTGTTGTCTATGGGGACTATTTTCGGATGCTGCGTACGATATCACTACGCCTATGGTACGTTTGCAAGTTGCCTTGATTATTACGCCAGATGAGAGTGTAGTTCCATGTCAAATCAGCCTAGAAAAACGCCAGGTTTCATTTTCAGTTGGTCTTATTGCACTTTCTAACTTGAGAGGAGACACGTTTTAATTGGGAAAATTACCAGAAATCTTAGTCACTTTTAAACATGAAGCTAGCAGGCGAGAAGCTAATGGTCTAATCCGATTCAATGATCTATGCTAGGCTGAAGCTAAAAGTTGTATTGCCAGACTCACAGAATGGCTGGATGAATGGGAGCAAGGTAAATATCGATTGTTTTGCTCGAGGGGAGGTGGAAAATGAGCGTATTTCCAAAAATGGCGGAATATCCCTTTAAAGGGAATGACCGATGACACTCGCATTAGTTTAAAGGATGTTTTGCCCGAAACACACCCATTACTGATTAAGAAACATAGGAATGCCTTGTTGTGCCATTCGTTATCCATTTGATAACGAAAACACTCCCAATGTGGACAGGACAGCCTATTAAATTTAAATAAACTTTAAATAAGTGACCATGAAGTGTTGTAATACAGCCCCTTATGCTGATTTCATGAGCCCATTTCCTACCCAGAATGCACATACACACACAATGACTATACAAGAACTATCATATACAGCATGGAAAATAACTATACAGCATGCTCACACAAAAATGTGCAATACAGCATGCATACAGTCACACAATAACTACACTGAACAAAATTATAAACACACCACTTTCACAACATTTCTCTCAAATATTGTTCACAACTCTGTGTTAGTGAGCACTTCTTCTTTACCAATATAATCCATCCACCTCACAGGTGTGGCATATCAAGATGTTGATTAGACAACATGATTATTGCACAGGTGTGCCTAAGCCTGGCTACAATGAAAGGCCACTCTAAAATATGCAGTTTCACTGTATTGTCTTCACATACAGTGATTTTGCCTTTTGACACCGATGTTCTAGGCATGTCAATAATTCCTTCGCATAGAGTTGATCAGGTTGTTGATTGTGGCCTGTGGAATGTTGGTCCACTCCTCTTCAACTCCTCTTGCAAAGTTGCTGGATATTGGCAGGACCTGGAGCATGCTGTCGTATATGCCGACCCAGAGCATCCCAAACATGCTCAATGGGGGTGACATGATTGGTGAGTATACTGGCCATGCAAGAACTGGGATGTTTTCAGCTTCCAGGAATTGTGTACAGATCCTTGCAACATGGGGCTGTGCATCATCATTCATGCTGCAACATGAGGTGATGGTGGTGGATGAGATGCTATGGATCGATGGCATCAATAAAATGCACCTATGTTCGTTATCCATAACACACGTATGCCCATCCCATAAAGCCATACATGCTGTCTGCCATCAGTCCTGTACAGTGAAAACCGGGATTCATCTGTGTAGAGAACACATCTCCAAAGTGCCAGACCCCTTCGAATGTGAGCATTTGCCCATTCCAGTCAGTTACGATGACAAACTGCAGTCAGGTTGAGACCCCAATAAGGACGACGAGCATGCAGATGAGCTTCCCTGACACGGCTTCTGATAATTTGTGCAGAACCGATTGTTGCAGCAGCTGTTCGGGTGGTGGGTCTCAGATGATCTTGGAGGTGAAGATGCTAGATGTAGAGGTCCTGGGCTGGTGTGGTTACACATGGTCTACTGTTGTTGTGAGGCTGGTTGGATACAGTACTACCAAATTCTCTGAAATGCCTTTGGAGACGGCTTATGGTAGAGAAATGAGCATTCCTGCAGTCAGAGGAAGCAGCCAACTGTAGGCTCCCTTGAAGCTTGCAACATCTGTGGCATTGTGCTGTGTTATGAATCTACACATTTTAGAGTGATCTTTTATTGTGAGCCTGCCAGCCTAAGGCACACCTGACATCTTAATAGGCCACACCTATGAGGTGGATGGATTATATTGGCAAAAAAGAAGTGCTCACTAGCACATATTTATGAACAATATTTGGGTGAAATAGGCCTTTTGTGTATAAAGTCTTAGCTCTTTGAGTTCAGCTCATTATAAATGGGGGCATAAAACAAAAGTGTTACTTTTATAAGTTTGTTCAGTGTAGTTACAGTGTCTGTGTACATGCTGTAGTTAATTTGTGTGTGTGTGGGGGTGTGTGTGTGAGAGAGAGAGAAATGAGAATGCTTTATAGTTCTCTTGTATTAAGTTATTGTGCATTTGTGCCTACCATACACCCCAAACCCCAAAGCAGAGGGATTGAGGGTGTATGGTAGGCGTATCTACAGTAGATTGTGGCCTATACATGAAATTAGCTCCCTATATTAATATAAGGCCTTAGCTATGTTAATTTTAGACACCTACCAATATGCAGCATGGTAGATATTTGACCTAAGTCTTCATATGTGAACTTTGAGTCTGTAACAGGTCATCTAAAAGCTGTTCTGATTGACTAGGACCATCTTGATATGTTAGAATCGCTTATAATCGTTTTTTAGGGTTTCCCTATTCATAGGGCTAAAACAGGTAGTGCAACCCAAAATGTGTAATGTTAACATTCATATTCATATTTTACACATCCAAACATTTCACAAAAGCATGATTTTGTTAGAAAAGGGGATAGGGGGTGTATGGTAGTCGTATATCTACTTTGTGGCCTATACATGAAATGGGCTCATTATATCAATATAAGGCTTTGCCTATGTTAATTTAAGACACCTACCAATAAGCTGCATGATAGATATTTGACCTAAGTCTTCATATGTGAAGTTTGAGTGTGTAATAGGTCATTTAAAAGCTGTTCTGATTGACTAGGACCATCTTGATGTGTTAGAATCGCTTATAATCGGTTTTTAGGGTTTCCCTATTCATAGGGCTAAAACAGGTAGTGCAACCCAAAATGTTCAATGTTAACATTCATATTCATATTGTACACATCCAAACCTTTCACAAAAGCATTATTTTGTTAGAAAACGGGATAGGGGGTATATGGTAGTCGTATCTACTTTGTGGCCTATACATGAAATGGGCTCATTATATCAATATATGGCTTTGCCGATGTTAATTTAAGACACCTACCAATAAGCAGCATGATAGATATTTGACCTAAGTCTTCATATGTGAAGTTTGAGTGTGTAATAGGTCACTTAAAAGCTGTTCTGATTGACTAGGACCATCTTGATGTGTTAGAATCGCTTATAATCGGTTTTTAGGGTTTCCCTATTCATAGGGCTAAAACAGGTAGTGCAACCCAAAATGTTCAATGTTAACATGCATATTCATATTGTACACATCCAAACCTTTCACAAAAGCATGATTTTGTTAGAAAAGGGGGTAGGCGGTGTATGGTAGTCGAATCTACTTTGTGGCCTATACATGAAATGGGCTCATTATATCAATATAAGGCTTTGCCTGTGTTCATTTAAGACACCTACCAAAAAGCAGCATGGTAGACATTTGACCTAAGTCTTCATATATGAAGTTTGAATGTGTAATAGGTCACTTAAAAGCTGTTCTGATTGATAGGACCATCTTGATGTGTTAGAATCGCTTATAATCGGTTTTTAGGGTTTCCCTATTCATAGGGCTAAAACAGGTAGTGCATCCCAAAATTTTCAATGTTAACATTCAGATTCATATTCTACACACCCAGACCTTTCAAAAAAGTATGGTTTTGTTGGGAGGTGGGGGGGGTGCACGGTAGGCCTATCTAGCTCGCAGCCTTATATAAGAGAAATTCTAAAAATATGTTATATTAAATAATAACTTTAAAAACTGTTTTATATAGACCTTGGTATTAATGTTAATGAACCATTTTAAAAAATGCATAAATAATTACATTTCTTTGTTATATTTCATGTAAAGATCTATTGCGGTAATGATAATTTCTGATGGACTTGGTCTTAAAAACATTAATAAATATGTATTAAAAAGCCTAATATTGTGAGAAAACTAATATGTACAACACCTTTACACTTTAATTCAAAAGTCTCAAAAATAAATTTGTTCATAGACATATTTTGAAAAATTCTATGTCAGAAATATTTCAGTTGACGGTTTCGTGAGAATCACCCATATGCTTTAAATGTGTCCCATATTATACCAATTTCTGGTCTATTTTCAGAGTTCCCAACATTGACATTAGTTTGAATGAATAATTCAACGGAGTGTCTATTTGCACCCCGGGTGCAAATAGCCTAGGCCCCATAGCTGAGCTATTTACACCCTGTGACGTAACAACAAAAGAAACGGACCATCTTGGCAGGAGATGTCCTATCTAAATCCTAAATCTAACAATTTAGGATTATTGAAACAATATTTTAGATGGGAAAGTGGTGCTAAATTTCCACGAAGTTTGCTCAGTGAACGGGTAAACCCGTCCGTTTGTAAGCGAAATAAAAAAATGCGATCTTTTGGTTTGTTTACCGTTACCTAGCAATCATAATTTATATGCAATATCTCCCGCATTTTCTTCACGGGCTGTAGTGTAGTGGGTACGTGATCAGACATTGGCTCAGGGATTCAAAGTTCGAATCTCTGCTCAGGTGATGCCTTTTTTTTCATGGTATGAACGACTCTCTCTTTTCTTAGATGACGTTACCTCGCGGCAAATAAGAGTTTGTGCTTTTTGAACCTGTCAAAGATAAACTAGTTTTATTTCAGTTTTGTACAGTTGAGTAGAAGTTTAAGTCAACAGTGGCAGCGCTGCCTGGAAGACAACTCAGAAAATAACTCTTTGAACTAGCTTGCCTTTGATCAAGCTACCACATGACCACTCATCAGCCTAATATTTGTATAATCACTTCAGTGGCGGAACAACTGCACACAGGGCCCTGGGGCAGAGATGGTTGATGGGCCCCCCCCTCCCCCCGCTCCGCCCCCCAACACGCATCATAAGATTTGAATGATAACAAAAATGTGCAAGCGACTAAAGTAATGCAAATTGCTTACGTATTATTTGATATTTTGATCAATTGTGATATTGATATTGATAAATGGTGCGTCACTTTAAGAAGAGTCTGAACGGTTCTCATAATGCCGTTTTGCAGGTCATGCTCAAGGCTGAAGGCTCTACCAGCTGTAGCTCGTTTGATTGCACCATATTGAAATCACAATACTTGTATTAGAGTATTACAAGCAGCCTTCATTTGTTACTTTGAAAATGGAGGGTCCCAAGCTTACAGTAAATTTCTGTTTGCAAGTAAACGTGCATTTTGAACCTGGTAGCCACTTAGCTATCTGAGTGCATTCACAAGAATAGTCTAATTTGTGACTCCATTCTTCAGATGGTAAATATTAGGCTAGCTAATAAATAAATTGGCTAAGTTACTCACAGTGAGTGCAGCCAATGTAAAATAGTCTTCTTACCAACCTGAGATTACAAATGGTGAATCACTGGAAACCTGATCTGCCACCTCCCCTCCCCTCCCCTCGTTTTTGCTGCCATCATCATTATAGCCACCTTTCTTAAAACGATTCTTATGGCAGAAGATGTCAACAATGACAAGCTAGGTGGAACCTGCCTCATAGCTGTTTTCAAATGTTCTGCACATTTTGCGATAATTCCTTGCCGAATTTCGGACGGTAACGGACATCACGTGAAGCCACTTGCTGTTCACATCTTATTTCGAATTTCCGTCGTTAGCTGGGCAGATAATGACACCTAAATATAGGCTATGCGGTCTGACAGCGGAAGAGTGAAGCTGGAACCTGCCTCTCTGTCTCTACTGCATGCTCATAATTTCGTTCCAAATTATGCTTTAGTTTGCAGAAGTCACGAGCATGGAGAGAGCCCACAAAGTATAATGATCTTTCTCGTTTGATCGATTATTGGAATTGTCATTCATAAAAACGATACATTCTGCGTTAATTGTGTGAGAATGATCCGGGGCTGATGCTTGGCATAAGAACAAGTTAAACCACCAACTTCCCGTAGCCTAGCCTAGTCCAAGCCTATTATATACGTGTTCACTACAATGGAATTTTGATGATGACGTTCAACAAGTCTTCAGATATCATACCCATCATGCACTGCAGTTGTTAAAAAATTACACAAACATGATTAAAAAAAAATACAAGCCATAACAACATAGCTTATCTTAAAAGAACATGACTAACTATTACATTACAAGACAGCTTTAGGGATTTCACTGGTATTTTTTGAGTCATGACTCCCACCATGATAAAATAGTAGATCTAAAATGCTAGATATATAAATAGGCTAGCCAATTCATTTGAGCAGTAATGAGAGATATGCGCTACAACACATTTGATGAGAGAAAGATTACGGTTCGGGGAGATTGAGTTCGCGTTTTCGACGAAGTGTAAAGGGCCCTTTGCGCCCTCGGTAAGGGCCCGGGCCCAGGGGCAGCTGCCCCGCCTGCCCCGCCTATAGTTCCGCCCCTGAATCACTTCCATATATTGTAAGTTACCCAGACATGGCGAAACAGCTAAAAACTGTAGAGCTGGTAAATAGCCTACAGGCCTATTGACAGTGTACATGGATGTTAGACATCGGGTGTAAATAGCATTGTTGATTAGACACACCCGGGTGTAAACAGTAATGTTGATTATTTGCACCCGGGTGTAAATAGTATTGTGGATTATTTGCACCCGGGTGTAAATAGTATTGTTGATTATTTGCACCCGGGTGTAAATAGTATGTGAGTGTCTATTTGCACCCCTGGTTTTTGCACCCCTGGTGCAAATAGCCTTGACCACATAGCTGAGCTATTTACACCCTGTGACGTATAACAAAATAGTATTATTGACTGGACATCTGGGTGTAAATAGTATTACTGACTATGGACACCTGGGTGTAAATAGTATTATTGACTATGGACACCTGGGTGTAAATAGCAACAATGGCTATTTGCCCTATGCATGAATAACAGTGTAACAGTGATCGCTATTTACAAATACTGGGTGCAAATAGCATCTGCCATTATAGACACCCCGGGTAAATAGTAATGTTCATAATTTGCACCCTGGGTGCAAATAGCATCTGCCATAATTCAATATGTTTTTTAATATGTTTTAGAAATTCTATCTGTTAAATGCTTCCTATTCATTCTCCAAATTCTATGGTGTAACGTGTTTTGTCTGGGTGACATACTACATAGGCTACTACTATTGCGTGATCTGATATGATAATTTCATTTAATATTGCTTTATACTATTCTATCCAGATCTAGCCTGGAGATAAATAGGTAGTCAATTCGACTAGCCTATAGCTATTTTGAGGGTGTGCAAAATATGTGTAATCTAACGTTTTTGGATGTAACGTTCTCCAGATAGGCTATCCTCTAGTTCATTATCTACTAAGAATCTCAAAAGTTTTTTTGGTGGGTTAATTTTCCTATTTTTTTGTGGAGCTATCCTGAGAGCTGAAAATACTGCTTAAGTCTCCCCCATAAACAATCACTCCTGTTGGAGATCTGTCTAATATTAATTGGATTTTACTCAAAAAAGACATAGCCTATCCGAGTTAGGAGGTTTATAGGCCTATGTAAGGGATAATGTATAGAACGCCGGTCATTATCGGAAAATAATTCCCGACAGGATGAACTGAACCCCGACGCGCAGCGAAGGGGTTTTGCTTCGTCCAGAAGGGAATTATTTTCCGATAATGACCGGCGTTCTATACATTATCGCGCTTATTATACGGCTACTTGCCAAAACGAGAAAATAAACTTATTCCAATGTGTCTTTAGCAATGACTTGCTACCGTTTCGTGGCTTCCGCAACAACTAGCGGAGTCAACCCGTTGCCATTGGCAGCGGTCATTATACCTTCGGAGCGGTCATTATGTAAAAATAACTGACCGGTAGAACGTTGGAGAGGCCCATTCAAAGTGAATGGGAGCTCCCTCAACATTCTAGAGAGCCGTATAATAAATATTACAAGATATATACAAGATATATTTACATGACCCTCCAACCACACACGCATCCATACACACACACAAACAAACATTAACCCCTTGGTTTCCCCATATAAGAGCATGCTTTGCTAGAGCTATAACCCCCACTCACTTTGGCGTACACACAATGGTTTTTATATACAGTATATACTATAAATGACACTCACTCCTACATAGAAACTCAGTCACTCTTTCATTAATCCTTTACTTCCTCCCTTCACATCAATCTTTCTACTAATTATTAATCTTCTTTTTATTTCACTTTTTTTTTCTTCCAGGCCCTCACCTGACTTATCATAAATTGAGGTGGTGACATGATTACATAACTCATAATCTCATCAAAGTCACCATTACCATCGTAGTGAGTACAAACAATACTGATAATAGAAACACGAAAAGTAAATTCTAATAATAATACCAAAGAATGACTTCAATATTACTAAGGCTTTTTTTTCCCAACAAATAGTTTACTCACTTTTTCTATTCCCTGATATTCAATTTCAATTCAATTTCAATTTATTTGAACGGGACAATGTGCAATTTATACGTAAATGTGAACATTTGATGCATTGCACCAGAGTTAGCCTTAGGCTAGTTTTCATCTGCAGATAGAGATTCAAATAACGAAAACCAAACACAAATGGGAAGGAAGAGTTGAACAGGTAAAATTGTACCAGAGGATAGAACCAAACACACACATTTACCCACTTCACCTCCCTCCATTTACACCCATTATTCAATCCATGTTACCCGTATCAACTAAGTCCATCAGTCTTTTCCTTTTGTCACCGCTTGAGCTGGAATAGGCTGCAGCCAGCTTGGTAATGTCAATAAACAGCCAGTTCGTTGTTATTGCATGTTATCATCTTGGCTACTTTTTAACTCATTACCTGTAGGCTAGTCTCGTCCAAGTCCTATCAAGGTCTCATACCAACTGCTGTCTTCTTGGCCTCATTCAGCTGCAGACGAGCTTCCCACCTTTATTGTTGGGTATTTTCGTTGAATTTCCTTCTTGGCCTCTTCCAGTGTCCCGAAGCGCACCAGCATTTCTCCGTCGTCCAGGCAGAGAGTAGCTGGGCCTCGGAAGAGCGTCTTGATCTTCTGTAGATGTAGCTGTTAACTTAACGGCCAAAACGCTGCTCTTCTCGCCCGAAGTTGCGCTGACATGTCCGGAACCACTCTGAAGTCGCATCCCTCTGGTTTCTCCTTGGACTCTTTCAGGATTTCAAGTGTCGTGTTATTAAATAACTTGCGCGGAGTCCAACTGTAAAAGCGTGAATGTTTAATTCAACAAGTGCGTCTCCTCCTGAACACACCGCAACTCTCCCTAACTCTAACTCACGTTCTACCTCTGACGTCATCCTACTCTACTTAAAACAGTCACACCACATCTCCCCTTTCTAGAATCAATGGGTAGACTACCATTGATTCCGCAGGACCTTAGGGGATTATTTTGCCCCTGTGGCTGGAAGGTCTGCTCCTATATGAGTCATTCACACTCACAACAGACACACAGCAACTTAACCTGGTTTCGGAACAAGAAATGACAAAATACAATACAAAACACTGTGTACTGTCTATGCTCACTCTAACCCTGAACCGTGAACATTTACATTCAGACAATGCAACAATAAAATGGCTCAATCACAGTATCGAACACATATTTGTCTCTTTTTTTTTTTGATTGTCTCTAGGTCTCTGTAAAGTCTGTGATAAGCAAAATGACAAGTTGAATCGGGTCGGTCTTACCACAGCTCTCCCAGACCTGGTTGTAGATGGTGGCTCTGGAACATTCTGCTGCGGTGATGCTGCTGCAGGTCGTTCTGGAACACCTACTAGATTCTGCTCAGCTGCACCACTGTTGCTTTGGTCTGGGGGAGGCTGCATGGCGATGAGATGACGACGGTTTCGCCTGATGATCCCGTGGGGTCCCTCCACCAGATATGAACGAGGTGTGGTGTGACTTCAGATGACAGCTCCAGCCGCTTTTTGGTCTGTGACCCACACGTCCTGTCCAGGAGTGAGGCTGTTGAGGTTCCGTGCACGGTGTCGCAGATTGTAGTGTTGTGCATCTTTCCTCTTCCTCTCCTCCTCCTTCAGCAGTACCGCGTCTCCATCCGGAAGAGCAGGCTCTAACAGTGCAGGCAGAATAGGCACAGTGGTGCGAAGTCTCCTCCCCATGAGAAGTTGATCCATTTTGCAGTGGGGTAGACCTGTATGCAAGAAGGGCAAGATATGGATCCTCTGACTTTTTCAGGAGTCCCTTCACGGTCTGTACTGCCCGCTCAGCTTCAGCATTTCCCTGAGGGTATTTTGGACTGCTGGTCACATGACGAAACCCTTAGGACTCAGCAATGTTGGCAAAGTCAGCTCCTGAGAACTGTGGCCCGTTATCAGTGACCAGTGTCTCACAGATCCCATGACATGCAAAAATTTACTTGAAGTGAGTGATCACATCCTTAGACGTTGTATGGCTTAACAGTGCGATCTCCACGTACCTTGATGCGTAGTCCACCACCAGCAGGTAGGTTTTGCTCTCTAGGACGAACAAGTCTGCTCCACACTTTTGCCATGGTCGGCCTGGATACGGTGTTGGCATCAGTGGCTCCCTGTGGTTCTGTCTCTCCTGGCAGCATGCCCGGCAGTTCAGAACCACCTCGTTCAGCTGCTGGCTCAGCCCTGGCCACCATACTGACTGTTGAGCCCTCTCTCTACACTTGACCACACCTTGATGACCTTCGTGCAGCTTGACAAGAACATCGTTTCTCATTGTTGAGGGGATAACGAGTCTTTGTCCTTTCAACAGTAGACCACGCTGAACTGTGAGAAGAGTACGTTCAGGCCAGTACAGCTTAAGTGCAGGTTCGTTAGTGCCATGGGCTGGCCATCCTTCTGAACACAGCTGAATCACCCGTGCACTGTCCCTCTGCAGCTCGTCTCGCAGTTCAGCTAGATAACTGGTGCTCGCAGGTAAGTTCTCCATTACCATGTCTACGTAGATATTAGTGTCTTCAAACAGCTCTTTCTCAGCCGGTATCTCTGCTCTCTTGACTGGCGCCCGTGACAGTGTATCTGCCATCCACAGACATTTCCCTGCCACATGAGATATGGAGTAGAAATAGCGCATCAGACGCATTCTGAAGCGCTGGATCCGAGGAGGTAGGGCATCCAGAGCTTGAGACCCCAGGAGACTCAAGAGAGGCTTGTGATCCGTCTCCAACTGGAAGTGTTTTCCAATCAGGAAGTTGCGAAACCTCTCGCAGGCCCAGGTCAGTCCCAATGCCTCCTTTTCCACTCGTGCATATCTCTGCTCGGTTGGAGTGAGAGACCGCGACATGTAGGCTATTGGCCTCCACTCTTCGTCCCACTTTTGTAGAAGCACTCCTCCAAGCCCGTATGATGATGCGTCTGCTGAAACCTTGCATTCCCTGTTAGGATTGTACATGGCTAACACAGGTGGCGACGTCAATGCATTCTTCAGATCCTGAAAAGCTTTGGCCTGCTCAGTGTCCCACATCCAGCAGTTCTTTTTCGACAGGAGATCTCGCAGGGGTTTGTCCCTCTACGCCAGCTGTGGGATAAACTTGCCCAGCTGGCTCACCATGCCGAGAAAGGGTCCCAGAGACCACATGGCCTAGAAAGCTCACCTCTGACCTTGACAGGTCACATTTCTCAATGCTCAGGGTGATGCCTGCCTTTTGGATCTTCTCCAGCACAGCATGCAGGCGATGGTCATGCTCCGCCTGTGTACGTCCCCACACCAGCACATCATCTATGTGGCACACCACACCCTCAAGCCCTTCTGTGACCTCTGTCACCATTGTGTTTTGGAAGTGCTCGGGAGCCGATGCTATGCCAAAAGGACGACGCTTGAAGAAAAAGCTTCCAAAGGGTGTGATGAAGGTTGTCATTTTCACTGAATCATCTGTTAGGGGAATTTGCCAAAACCCCATATTCGCATCCAGCTTACTAAAAATTCTGGCTCCAGCCAGCATTCCCAGTGTCTCCTCCACTGATGGCAGGATAAACTTCTCCCGACGTACTGACTCGTTCAGTTTGGTGAGATCAACGCATATGCGTACAGCATCTGTTTTCTTTGGCACCACCACGATACCAGCACACCAGTCTGTCCGTTCCTCAATTCTGCATATCACCCCGAGGTCTTCCATGCGGGACAGTTCCTGCTTGACTTTACCCATCAATGGCAATGGGATCCTCCTAGGTGTTTTGAGTGAGAACGGTTGAGCCCCTGGTTTCAGCTTTATGGCGTATGGCTGACGCAATTCTCCAAGTCCGCTGCATATTTTTGGGTGGGTTTGCTTTAATGTCTCCACAGTGACACTGTCCAGTCTGGCAACCAGCCTCAGCCTACAGCTCACGGATCTTCCCAGCAAGGCAGTGTGTAGATTACGCACAACATATATACGTCCTCCATCTCTGCTTTCTTAACTCTCCTCAGAAGCAGCCTGGCAACGCCCACAACATCCAGACTCTTACCTGGTCCCAAGAGTGGCTTTGTTGCTTTTCGGAGTGTTGTTGGATTGTTCTTGAATATCTCCAGGAACACAGCGTGTGGCAAGACTGTGACGTCGGCACCTGTATCGATTTTGAACGTCACACTGCTGTCATGGATGCCTATGCTGACTGTCCATGGTTCACCATTTGCTGTGATGCTGCCAAGGAAGATTGCATCATCCTCCTCTTCTTCAACTTCATGCACAGATTTTGGTGCTCTGCACACGCAACTGTAGTGACCCATTTTGCCACATGCATGGCATTTACTTTCATTTGCAGGACAATCTCGTGCAGGATGAGATGGAGTACTGCCACATTTGTAACACTGCGCTTTCCCTATGCTATTCTGGGCATTGTGTGGCTTATTTACGTGCTGAGGTTTGTTTGTAGCAGGCTTGCTGGTCTTGAGCATTCTGACCCTATCCACAGACTTAGCATCACTTGCCTGTGTCACCCCTCAGTGAAACTTGCTGCTTTTTAACCTCCTCGCTTTGGCGTGCCATTCTAACAGCTTTGTCCAAGGTAAGGTCTGCGTCCAGCTGCATGCGTTCGGACAGCCGGTTATCTAACAGTCCAACAACGAGTCTGTCTCGGATAAGCTTGTCATGTAGCTACACCATAGCTACAATGTTCTGCTAGCGCATATAACGAAGTAACAAACGAGTCTACTAGCTCTCCTTCTCTCTGTTTGCGCATGTTAAACTTGCTCGTAAATTACATTTTTCTTGACCACAAAGAAACTTTGATAGCCATCACGTACCCCTTTGTAAGTGTCTTTCTGAATAGCCGTTAGAGTTAGCCCACATAAGATGTCATCCGCTTCGTCCCCCATGCAGTATATCAACGTATTGACTTGGTTCTCTTCAGAGCTTGCATTTAGGTTATTTGCCAGGCGAAATCTTTCGAATCTCCGGATCCATTTATCCCACTCTTGCGGCTTTGAAAAGTCGAAGGATTCCGGTGGCTGGATATTAAACGTAGCGCATGGTCCCGTTTTTAGCTGCCGACCTCTGCTGCTATGCTCATCCTGACCTTCCCTTTCTTTAGTTCGCAAGTTGAAAATGGTCCTTTTCCGTGGCTTCTCCCTCACGCTAACTACAGGACTTCTGGAACCACTCTGAAGTCGCATCCCTCTGGTTTCTCCTTGGACTCTTTCAGGATTTCAAGTGTCGTGTTATTAAATAACTTGCGCGGAGTCCAACTGTAAAAGCGTGAATGTTTAATTCAACAAGTGCGTCTCCTCCTGAACACACCGCAAGTCTCCCTAACTCTAACTCACGTTTGACCTCTGACGTCATCCTACTCTACTTAAAACAGTTACACCACATCAAGTTTCTTCTGGAAATGGTGCAGTTTGAAGATAATTGCTTGAGGGTGTATGTGCGTCTCACTCCTTAATCAGACACGATGCGCTCTTTCGAAGTCCTTCTCTTTTAAATCCAAGTTATTTATTTTCACTCTGTGCTCTTATAGCAATATGATTGCAGTCAATAGCACGGATCACATTTGGGAAATTGGATTTAGTTGCAAATTGCGCATTTTTATTTGCATGTTCATCCGCTGTGTAAAGAAAGTTGATGTAGTTTGGTGATGAAGCAATTACACCTCCTAACACGTCTGGCAAAATTCGTCTGAACTTGGCTATCCCAGTCCGGTCAGCCAGTTCTCGCTGAAAAGTGCCAGTGGCAAGAAAGCCGATGCAAATCAGCACTTGCAACGAGACTGGGATGGCATGATTCTGGCGGGTACCTCTCTCTTGTATACCATTTGCAAGCTAACAAGCAACATGTTTGAGCTTTGTTGTATGACTGACAAATAACACAACATGCATAAAAGCCATAAGTGGATAATTAACAAAACATATTTGTGTATAGCCTATCAACATGTCTTTCTTGCTAGCCTGGCTAGCGCCTACCACTTCTCAAATGAGACGTGGTCTGCAGTGATGCGCGGGCTGATCCAAATCAAGCGGGCGACCGCGGTCACCCGCGGTCACCCGCGGTTATGGGTCAAGAAAAAATATTTTTAATGATATGCGGGTCATGTTTGGTCGGGTCGGTAAAAAAAAATATGCCGTTAATTTTTTGTCATTTATAAAGAAATAATTTGCAGCATTCCCACTGAAACGCGATTCTATCCCCCACATTTTGTCACGAACATGTAGAAATGCACTTGTTGTTTCTGCGTAGACAGACCCTCGGCTACACTTGACATGCAATGCGTGCTTCTCAAGTCTGATAATTTGCAGCAAGATCGAATGGTATTATGGAAAGAAAAATGAACTAAAAGTTTCCCAAATCAGGAAATACTTCTTAATTTAATGCCATCAAGGCATATAGCCTACAATTGGTAGCCTATATGAGCATGCAATGTGCGTCCTTGCGCAACTTATAAAGTGGCTCGTTGGAAAGCCCCACGTCTGCTCTTTCGTGCAATAAAGGTTTAATCTCGCTGCAATTTATAATAGCGGAGCAATGACGCACTCAATCGGGCTCTATGGGTTTTGGTTTTTGTTTTGGTCCATTGATGAAGACGTTAATAAAGAGTTTCTTAATAATATTCTATGCTTGCATTTCATGCTTGGGAGAGCTTCAAGGCATTCATGTGAGGAACGGCTGAAACAGAATTTGTATAGGAAAATCCTTAGGCTAATTATGTTCAATGCTGAGTCAAATAGCCTAATTTTTGGATGAATGCTGACACGGAACAAAAAAAAGGTAGACTAAATGCATGTTTCCCAAATTCTGAGCAATTATAGGCTATATACAATTAGGCAATATATATTATTGTTTTACATGCATATGAGATACCAATTTTGCGTAGCTCAATGACGCTACGACTAAGTTAAACTACTTTCTACAATAAGCGGGTCGGGAAGCGGGTCGGGTCCAGTATTTCAATCATATTTTTTTGCGGTCCGAGTTGCGGTCGGGTTAGTTGTAAACGGCGGGGCGGGGCGGGTCGTTCAGACACGTACCCGCGCATCACTGGTGGTCTGGCAACCAGACGTTCATTTTCTCGTATTTGAAAAAATGCCTAAATCCGTTCATTGGGCGCCACGGATGTCTATCAAATGCGTCTGTGCATAGCTCATCATGGTCTTGCTTTCTCCCCTGTTCTGTGATTGGCCACCAACATCAGGCGAAAATGTGGGTGTTCATTTCCAGACTGCCTTAGCAGCGTCAAAGGTCCTTAAGGCGGCGCAAGATACGTCGTCGTAGTTCATGTCTATGGGTGCAAAACGGGGATCACTTCCTCTGCATAAAGGGGGTGTGTCATGTCCATAGACTTCAATGGAACAGCTCTGCATAAAGGGGGATTTTACCCCCCCTCCCTCTTGCGATTCGGGTTCCAGGAAGTGGCTTCTCATGAAGTATCTTGCTCCGCCCTTAATGATCTTTGGCAGCGTGAAAGAAATCACAGCGCAAGGCAGGATGGGAACACCCAGGCTACTTTCTTGCCTCAAATAAGATGGAGTTTGTAACGGGCGCACCAAACAACAATCAACCACGTTTTAGATTTTGAACAGAATCAGTTATGTCTTTGATGTGCGTCATTGTGCGATGTTATGTTTGTGTTAAACTTCGATGATTGAACCAATTTGTTGTCGTCTCCGTTTTCTCCTGAGGTTGCACTTTCTGCTTTTCCTTTTTTTCTGTGCGTACGCATGGGTAAGAGCTTGCGTGGAGGTGCGCACATTTTACCGTCAAGTTCACTTTTTATAAATACCAAAGCATGCGTAGAAAGAGGCGTACGCATTCTCTTGTGTGCGTACGCATCGTTTAGAAATGAGGCCCCAGGTCTGCAACATGGTATTTGGTCATGGTTGTCTGAACCAATTTGCAGGGGATGGAACCGTACACGTTGGCTAGGTCTAGCCAAAGCACCGCCAGTCACCACCGTCTCTCTTGTTCTCCCGTGCCTCCCAGATGAGCTGACACCACGGTACCCATCCCTCCCTTTTGTGTTTATGTAGACTAGTGCAGTTTATGTAGACTAGTGCAGTGTTTATGTGTTTATGTAGACTAGTGCAGTGCCCGTTCAAACAATGTTTTCAAAGAAACGTGTTGCCCAATGACGTTGATGCATGTAGATCATGTTAGATTGGCGATGATGTAGAATCAGACCCGTGCAGTTAGTAGCGGTTCTGACTGACTCTGCAAAGTGAAGGGGAAAAGCGATATTAGAGGCATTACATACCCGTGCGTTTTTGCTGTTGTTGGGAAATTAAAGCTAACCGCACGACATGGCCATGCCAGTAGCCTACTATTAACTCGGAAGTGATGTTTGAATGAATGTTATAGCCTACCCATAGCCAATGTCCAGATAGAGTCAAGAACGGCTGTTTTAAATGCATTTTTTTTAACAGAATGCTACCGACGTGTGTGTGTCGGCATATTTTTGCAAGATCAGCAACCTGATCAGGCACCCGAACCGCTAGGGCAGTAGGCAACCGCAGTTGTTGATGTAGTAGCCTATGCAACATTACGTGACTGCTTACCAACATGGGTGCAGCATTCAGCATGTTTATCCAAGATCAACAATCTTGAAACAGTCCGTTGTTAAAGTGAGACATCGTAATTTCCATGAATGTTGTTTCTATGCTGGAGTGAGAGTGAGATGAGTAGGGGAGTGGCTAGTGCGGAGAGCGGTAGAATTGTGGGATTGCGGTAGAAGTGTATTTTGCTTAATTTAACGATATCTTTGTCATTTTTTGTCCGAACATGACCAAACTTTGCACTGCACTCATGCATGACATTAGCAATACATGTGTCAAATGTTAGGTCAGTTGGATGAGTGGTTTGAGAGTTATGCGTGGAACACACACACAGACAGACAGACAGACAGACAGAGTGACACAGACAGACGTTCCTTGCATTAATAGATAGATAGATAGATAGATGTTGCCTGAGAGGAAGTCAGATAGCCGCCTTGCTTCAAGATTTTGCCTTCCATACTCGGCAGTGAGATCATCCTAATTGGTCGATTCGCTGGGAGTCCTCTTCCTTTGCAATCCAGACCCCTTCAGTGGCATGAAACAATTTACTGAAGCTGACAAATATATGGCATTATTTGTGTTAAAACATGGGTAAATGTATGGCCTAGACAAATCACAATTATTGCAAAATTATACTATCTATCTTGTGGCTCAGCAGTAGCTTGTTGGTACTGTGCACATGCAAAGTTTGCATCTTAGCTCTCCATATCACTTTTGAGTAAGAGTAGGCCTACGACACACAACAGGTGTGCCCATATAATTGCTTTACATCGAAAGACCATTAGGAACACGACATCAGTTTAAATAATAGTTCCACGGCATCATTTAGTAGGGTTATTTCCACATTTCACTGCATGTAGTCAGACACAAAAGTATGTTTATTGCATACGGCATTAGAACCTACAACATTTAATTGACAAGCCATCTGCCTTAAAGGAGAATTCCGGTGTGAAATTGAGCTTAACTGTACCGAAACATGTTAAGGTGTACTCACACGTGTTTTAGACGCACTTTCACTCACCCCCAGCATTCCGAACTCCTCCGTTTTCAGCCTAGCTTACAGTAGGCTTGAATCTATTAGATTGGGCATTATGTAGCCTATGCAGCTAAATAGCTATTTTTAAACCATTAAAAAGGTTCCAAGTAACTCCACACTGCATTGGTTGACTTTAGAGGGTCCTGACATTTAAAACGAGATACTTAGAACTTTGGAAGTGCACAGGAAGTTTATTAAAAAAGACTGTTTATTCAAGCAGTACCTTCATAGAATCTCTCCGCTGGGCGCCATCTTGTGGTGAAGTCGCGACTGACGAGCACAAACGAACAGGAAAGACAGGGGGACATATTGCAAACATTTTGAGCTTTGTTACTCATCATGCTCATGTAGACAGTATAACTATATATTTCCTATGGAATTACTTTAGCAATATGTTCCCCTGTCCTTCCTGTTCGTTCGTGCTCGTCAGTCGGCTTATCGCGACTTGATTCCAAGATGGCGCCCAGCGGAGAGATTCTATGAAGGCACTGCTTGTAAACAGTCTTTTTTTAATAAACTTCCTGTGCATTTCCAAAGTTCTCAGTATCTCGTTTTAAATGTCAGGACCCTCAGAAGTCTACCAATGCAGTGTGGAGTTACTTGGAACCTTTTTAATGGTTTAAAAATAGCGATTTAGCTGCATAGGCTACGTAATGCCCAATCGAATAGATTCAAGCCTACTGTAAGCTAGGCTGAAAACGGAGGAGTTCGGAATGCTGGGGGTGAGTGAAAGTGCGTCTAAAACACGTGTGAGTACACCTTAACATGTTTCGGTACAGTTAAGCTCAATTTCACACCGGAATTCTCCTTTAACCACAGCACCAATGATCGGTGTGCTCATTTGCAGGGTTTGTGAAGTCCATAATAGCAGCCTATCAAAATGCAAACCAACACGCAAATTTACACTAGTAGCAAGATTGACCTTTTCTAGAAACACCAAATCCAAGAATTAACTACCCAAGGTTGCGATGCAAGTTAGTCTACAAGGCTTTCTAGAAACGCACCCCAGATTGACTGTTTACGTTGCTGTTCAGTTGGAATAGGAACGGACTACACCATCTCTGTCATTCCGATTAGTGAGTAGCTTTATAATGAACTGAACAAGAAACTTTTAATTGGCGAAGCAACGTGTCAAAAAGCACACATCACAACATGTCATCAATCAACAACAATCATGCCAACAGCATACAATAAGGATGGCTGTAAATTGTGTATAGTGATGGTTCCCTACAGGCAGTAGTCGAGTTGAGGTGGGATGAGGAGGGATGGCATCCCCCTTTGGAATTGATATGGTCAAAATCATCCCCCCTCTGAAACGGCCATCCCCCTCCCCATCCCCTGTAATTTTTCAATGAGTGTGGAAATATCACCACTATTTCATTTTCAACATTTAGCTTTTGCGCACATCGAGGCTAAAATACTGTGGACGAGGGGCATGCTCCTCCTATTGTCACGGCAATCAGCGAAGCATGCAGCCTTCTTTTACTGTCTATACGCACGACAGGTGATTTCATTCAGCAGCATCATGGCCAAGCGACAAGCAAAGTTTGATTTAAGGGACGTCGGCTTTATTAAGAGGACAAAACGTTGATGAATTAGAAAGAGTACATTTATACTCAAACCTGAAACGCCCAGTCTCCCTTGTTTGCTAAAGTGAAGGTTCCTAGCCCGCTAGCGAGAGCTGTTCACTCCAGCTGTTTCTGAACAAACTTGCCAATGTTGCCATAATGTAATTGGAAAGGATAGGCTACCGTAGCGGCTCATGGCGAACGCAATGTTGTTCAACTTTTTAGGTCATCTTATTGAGAGTGATGTATGAATGCATCCTCACTCACACGAAAGAATAGTTTTGTAGTGTGCGGTTCTGCAAATAGACAATGTCACAAGGTGGCTGAAGAGACAAACGTCTGAGCATCTGTTCATCTTTAGAATTATTATTCCGCTGTGTAGCTAGCCTAGGCACAAAGAATAGGCTACGCTTTTGTTTTGCATGTGTGGCAGGTGGTATAATGTTTTGAGGCTTTTAAGCCTGAAAATAAGAGCTGACTACGCCACTGAGGGACTTTCACCCAAAGAATTGGTTGATTCACACTATTCTTCAAATAGGACACTCAGGTTCGTACATGGAGAGGCCAGAGACGTGACTCAATATAAAAATACAATTCATTTATTATTCACACTGTCAATTGCACACATTTCATAAAAAAACAACCATCACCCAGGGGTCAGGTTAGATTTCGCACAGCAAACATTAGGTCAAATGCACACAGGTTGGATGAACTGCACACCAAGTACAAAATGTAGGCACATGCACCAAACCACTACGGGTTATAATGACAATTAAACAGTCCGTACGAGAGGGAATTGCACACGCATCAACACACAACAACGTACATCAACATACTTCAACACACATCAACACACATCAACACACATACAGGGAAAAGGCCAGGGCTGAGGCTTACCAGTGGGAGGTCAGCAGGTCCTTCAATGAACCAGAATACACCACAATCACACGTGCCTTGGTCACTCCAACCCACGAGAAGGGCAAAGGTCACACTCAGTGAGAGTCAAGCAGCCACACCACACACAGCTGGAAACCCGTCACCACAAGGCTGCCCCCACTGGCAGCTCTCAGCACCTAAGCAGAGGGAGAGAGACAAGAGTTACAAACAGGGCAGACTCATACACACAACTTAAGGAAAATAATCAAACAATAAATAAAGAAAACAAACTGCCACTCTGAGGATCAGCAAACTCAGTCTCCCCCCAGCAATAGCAAAACAAATATACAAAATGGAGTACTTGCAATCAACAACGGCAGGAAAAAGCCTCCAGTCAAGGCTGCAGAAGACAATGACACACACGGGGAACAGGACCACGCTAAAGTCGCATGAAAGCGGCCAAACAAAGTGTTGTCGGTTAGTTAAGCACAAGTCAAATTCACAGTCGTTCACAAAAAGGACAGATAGGACACAAAGCACAGTGTATAGCCTGCAATGTTAGCCCAGGCCTCCCTCAGCAACCTCGCTAGCGGATAGCAAGCTAGCTCTGCAACATTAGGTTACCCGAAGAGGCGGGCACGGTGAAGCAGTCGTGGGCTAAACGCAGCGTAAGCAAAGCAGCAGTGTTCAAAGACTGATTGTAGCCAATTGGTGGCCGCTCCCCTGTTAAATGGCGATCCCTGGAATACACAGAGTATCTGCTTAAAACACCTATTTATGTGAGATACGAAACCCGTGCAATAAATGCAACAAACATACCCATGATGTAGAGTCTGGATTCACAGAGTCACAGCACTGACGGCGTGAGTTCCTAGAGTCAAAGGTTCAGTTTACTACGGGAATGAAACCGATTGGCATGATCTAGAAAACGTAGCGGCCAAAGTAACCTACCAAGAAATTACACTGAACGTACACTCAGCTGGTGGAAGGCTGATACGGCACAGGGGGATTCTATGACAAGAGCACTCCAAATAAATAAACAGTTTCACTCAGTAACTAGTAACACTTAAAAACACATAGAGCATCAGTCCTACCTGCGGCTGCGGCGAGAGTCGGGTACACAAACAGACGTCGCGAGTCAATGACGTAGCTCATCAAAACAAAAGTCTGCAATTATAGCGACTTGGCTTAGTGTGGTTGGCTCTCGTCCGGCTGCCAAGAGCCACTCACAGCATGGCAATCTACACTCAGATGAAAAGGCGTGAACCAGGCCATTTCATCCTGCTACACATGTTTAAAGGTAGAACGTAAGACTGAGACTGAGCTACAAAGTATCCCACCAACAATTAAAGTTTCTGTTCTAGGCTACTGTAGCCTATGGTGGTAGAATTCCAGAGTGAAAGCAAAAAGTCTCAACTTTTTTTGTTGGTTCCATTTAACTTGGCTAGATTGGTAATTATTACAAGTCATCGTTGAATGCATTACAATTGATGTCTGGTTCACTAATTCAGATCTGATAGATATTTAGTATATTTAAGTGATAATGCTACTCTGAACTGGGATCAATTTTAGCAACTCAATGTAGACATGATCTAAAATGTTAGTGACACATAAAATGTACATGAATTGGAAGAAATTTAGAATTTGCCAATGTCCAGCAGGTCACACTATAAATGGACTAGAATACAGGAAATTGCATCTTAAAAATTAAACATTTTCTGGAGGAGGACCCCCATACCCCCTGCAAGACTAATACCCAGATGTGCATTTTAAAATCCACCATCCCCCCTGCCATTTTTTAACAACTCGACTACTGCCTACAGGTGATAACTAATACATAACATTTTCTGTACGTGAAACAGACCTACGTTTATGTGTTATCATCATTAGTCAATCGTATTAATTCTGTTATTTGACAAGAATGTACAACTATTGTAGCCTGGAAAACCAGCGCCAACTGCTGGACGGCAAAATGTTTTGCCTGCATTTGGGTCTGGCCTCGGACCATTGAACATTTTGAAAACACTGCCCTGAATCTGGCAGATGGCAACTAAACCAATCACAACGCAGAGATGTGTTTTGAATCAACGCGGGCGGGGCAGAGGGCTCTGGGGCGGGGTTTTGAGGGAGCGTTGGCCTATTAGGCACAGACACGGTTTGAAAGACAACGGGTTGTGCTCATCAACAATGTTCCGTTGTATCCATTCATCGGGGCCAGACTAAATTAGACATCCAATCCATTTAGGCTGGTTTATCAGGCTACAACTATTGTTGAATATCCATTTACAAACTGTTTTCGTAGGCCACAACATGCAAAGATCATCTGATGAGTTGGAGATGGAGACAATAGCAGAGAAGTTGAACTACTTGTCAATCAGGAGACAGCAACTACATGACCGATACATTATTCTGACCATGTTGAGAGATTTTAGACATCAAACAGACCCAGGGATGACAGGTAAGATACAGTCTGTTTGTCAGAAGTAAAATAGCGATGGAAATTGCTGAAAATATTTGAAAAAGGACAGATTGTAAATATTTCCATTATTTCTCACTTTCATTGTCACACTTTGAACAGACATGAGGGGGGAAGCAGAAATCGAGGCCATTCAAAAGGAATTGGATATTCTATCTGTGAAGAAGAAAGACCTTTTGGAAAAACAAGAAAGGCCTAATCTAACACAGCAAAGGACAGGTATATCACATTTTACCATTTATCATGTCTGTTGGAAAATGAGGGCAAATTATTTCATTTGCCACAATTGTGATGCAATCTGGGAAACCCTGCATGGTGCAATTATACCAAGTATGATTCTGATACCATCCTAGCAACATCCACAATTTTTTGAGGATGGTATCCAGGATTTTGCTAGGGGACAGTGTCAAGAATGTTGCTAGGATAAATATCATAATCTTAAACTGGTGAAATTTCACAAGGGAGAGTTGAAACGGAGCAAAAATCAAGTGCACCAGTTGAGTGCACCATGCGATGGGTTTCATAGATCACATCACAATTGCAAACATTTCACGTAGGGGGGAATTCTCCCATGCGCGTAAGGGTGCGTAAGTCCAAAAAAAAACGTGCAACTACGCGCATTTTCCTCTAAGCGGATTCTGCCATCCACTTAAGTCGACCATTTACGCGTGGTAGAGAGAGTTGCGCGTTTTGGGTGGAACAACCCCAAAATCTGGGCGTTTCTTATATATACAACTCTTGCGCGCATTCTGCCATGGCTTAAGCAACTTTTCCTGCTACGCACTCTGGAGGGCTGGAATAAGGTCGAGCGCCACTACAAGGTGAAACAGCATATTGCTCATGTCGGCAGAAGGCCTAGTTCTAAATACATGTAGGCAACACGGAATTTACAAATTGACATTACAGTATCAAATGTGATGCTTATAAGCTGATACAGCTTCGTTTTCCGCATTACAGTGTCACACGGTGGCATATTTCGCGCCATTACCTTCACTGGCTTCATAGGCCACTTTCAGTATTGGATCTTACCGATTATGTATCTTCAGTTTTAACTTGACGAGAAGTCATAATCCCATAGCATACTTCGTTCGACTCTGCCCGTTTCTTTGCAACTTCACTGAAGACATCCATACATTTGCACAGACGTCTGCACTATATAGTTTATCCTCTCGTCTTTTAATTCGTTTGTAATGGAGATTGAACTGGTTATGTCAGTCTCTCTACTGTGTTCGAAGCTGCAGATGTCAGTCTACATATGTCTAAGCATAGTTAAATTGATATTATGCGAGGCAGCTGACAGCGAAACCTTTTTGTCAACCGTGAGTTTTTGAATTATAAATCTACACACCTCAAGCACGTCTTGACTCTATAAACAAACGTCAAAGCAAAAGTGAAATTTCGCGAAGTAATTTCTTTGTTAAGCTATGTGATGACACACCATTTTACTGTAGGCAGTTCTTTATTCAGTTCACCTTGCATACGTTTTCAAAATCAAAGACTGGTTGGTGTTCTTTCTGGATTTAAATGGCATTCAGAAGGTCAATGAGAAAGTCCACGTTCCACGTTTTCATATCAACCTAAATTAAGGAGGTGGTAGATTAGTCTGGTTCTTTTTTTAAATAAATCACGCCTCTTTCATAAGCCTGCCTTGATTCCGAATTTGCGCGGTGTGGGTGTGACAGAAGCGGAGATGGGAGAATCCACTTAACAGAGAGGCGCGCAACAGAAATGCTTAAAAAAAAAACTTACGCGCGATTTACGCGCGAATGGGAGAAGTCCCCCCTAAATGCAGTTGAAATGCGGGTTGTTTGGGTACATTGCCTTAGCCTCGAAAACAATCGGCTTGACAGCCTACGGGATGTCTTCGTGATTGCCGCGGCAAAAGGTGCATCAGGGCCGATTCTTCCTACAGGCAACCAAGGCGACCGCCTAGGGCGCCAATTGGTTGGAGGGCGCCCTAAAGCATCTTTCTTTCTTTTTTTTAATTTTTTTTAAAGGTTATTTTTTGGGCTTTTTATGCCTTTAATTGGACAGGACAGTAGAGAATGACAGGAAGCGAGCAGGAGAAAGAGCTGGGGTGGGATCCGGAAAGGACCACGGGGCGGGAATCGAACCCGGGTCACCGGCGTGTTGCGCCACGGCTGGGGCCATCTTTCTTTCTTTTAACAACATCGATGAAAAAGATAAGAAACGCTGGAAACAGAAAATCATTACAAAGTAGCCTGCAAAGCGGAGCTAGCGTCTTCAATTGTAACAAAAGTGTGGTCTCATTAATTATAGCCCAATAACTAAACCCATGTAGAAAGACCCGTCTGGCGTATGATTTCGACAGGCTAATGTGTGTGTGTGAACGTGTGTCCGTCCATCGTAACAGTCTGCATAATCTTTGCAACGTTACATTGGTAAACATTGTTGCAATGTCATATCTGCCTCGTTTTAACGTTTAGCTATACAATGCTGAAGAGAAAGTCATTGTAGGTCCGGTTCCAATAAACAAAACTTATCTAATAGGAGTCCCATGGTCTGAAGCGTGGTTTTATAAAAGAAAGTCTTGTCTTCCAGTTAATGTTCGAATGTTTATTGTAACAAACAGCACAGTTCATACTCATACAATTGACATGACCAACACAGCCAGAAAAACCGTGGAACTCCTAACATCTCATGCCGTGCATCATATTCAATCACGTTCTTAAAGGGATAGTTTGGGTTTTAAGACACGAAGTTATATGGGTTCCCTGTCAGCAACGTTGTGCATCAGCACTGACTTACCCCCCGACAGCGTCCTGTGAGCCGAGATCCAGACGGTTTTTGATCGTTTTTGATGCTGAAGAAAGTAGTCCGGCAAGTTGCTGGGGTCACGAAAGTAAAGTGTTTTTCTTCTCAAAACCATATGCGTTCAAAAGAGTGATATATTTGCAGCACAAAAACGTTGTCCAGCTGTCAGTAGCACGCAGTGATAGGAATCGAGAAAAATAGTGCCAAGTGATAACGAGGTTTGAATTTTGCAGTGGAATTTTTTCAGTGGTGTTTGCTGACACAGTAGTTACCTGGGGTGTTCCCCCCCCCGGAACACCCCAGGTAACTACTGTGTCAGCAAACACCACTGAAGTCATCAATGACCCCCGTAGTCCCCCAACCCCCCACTCACAGCACAGCAGAGGCACATTACAGCCCCCGCTGCTCAGAACACGCCAGCCACCACCCCAACTACCCCCCTCGCCTCACCTAGCCGCCCCGACTTCGCCACAGCCTGCACACGCCGTACAGACCCCTAAGAGCCGGGCCTCTGACCAATTAACAGCCCAGCTACCCCAAGCGGAGGAGGGAAGTGTCGTGTCGGCAGTACGGGGCATATGGCGACAGAACTGTTCTCATTTAGACCCCCAACAGAGTGAAGAATTGTGGCAACTATTGCTACATTTCAAGGAAATTTTTGCATTTAAAGAAGATGACCTGGGGTGCACACACTTAATACAGCACGATATAGATACGGGTGACAGCCCGCCTATCAAATTACGCCCACGTCGCCTCCCACTGGCACGCCAGGAAGCCGCAGACAAGGTGTTATGGGAGATGCAGCAGGCAGGCATCATGGAACCGTCTGACAGCCCGTGTGCCGCCCCTGTCGTCATGGTCCCAAAGAACGGTCAGTGGAGGTTCTGTGTGGACTACAGATGGCTCAATGGGGTGACAAGGAAGGACTACCCCCTTCCACGGGTCGATGAAGCCCTGGACCAAGTAGCGGGGTCAGCCTGGTTCACATCGCTGGACCTGAGGTCTGGATACTGGCAGGTGCCTCTCTCTCCCTCTGCCAAACCTAAGTCTGCACAAACCGTGGCCACTGGCAGTTCACAGTCCTACCATTTGGCCTGTGCAATTCACCAGCCTCATTTGAAAGACTGATGGACAAAGTGCTGTCAGGAGTCTCTCGGCGTGAGTGTGTGGTGTACCTGGATGATATTCTCGCCCACGGTCCCACTTTCCAGGCAGCTCTCCAGTTTCTGCGGCGTGTTTTGGAGTGCATAGCAGCAGCGGGCCTCAAACTCCACCCAGAGAAGTGCCACTTCATGCAAATAGAGGTGTCATTCCTTGGGCACAGGCTGGGCAGAGATGGCATCGGCACAGCGGATGAAAAGGTGCGACCGGTCAGAGACTGGCCCACACCAACGGACCAGCAACAGCTGAAAAGCTTCCTGGGCTTAGCCTCTTATTACAGGAGGTTCGTGAGGGGGTTCTCCTGTGTGGCTGCACCGCTGTTCAGGCTACTGCACAAAGACCAAGACTTTGTGTGGACCAGCGAGTGTCAGACAGCGTTCACCTCACTACAGAAGGCACTGGGGGAGGCTCCTGTGTTGGCTCCAGCTGACCCCTCCCTCCCGTTCATTCTGGACTGTGACACGAGTGCCAGGGAGTGGGCGGGGTGCTGGCACAGCTAAGCCCAGAGGGTGAGAGAGTGGTGATGTATTACAGTAAGACTTTTAAAGGAACCGTATGTAGGAAATGTATTTCAATTAATCATAAAATGGCCCTGATATGTCACTAGACATTTAGAAATCATGCTAATTTCAAATACTTATATCACTGACAACAGTAGTCCGGCCAAGATATTGTAATTTAAAAGTGAAGTTGCAGCCCTCAACTGATGTTGATGTTGTTATGTTGTGTTTTGGTTTGATGCGCCGCCCTACACTTATATACGAATCACAAAGTCAGTAGTATTTCGCCATCCGGGTTGCCAGCTATGCTATTTACCACCATAGACAGCTGCCGCTACAAACGTGTCAGATAAAAAATGTCTAACGTTATGGAACCTAAAAGACCTTGTTATGAATCAGAAATATGTTGAAATAAAACAAGGATTTAGGAGATTGATACAGCTGAAAACGGAGAAGAATTAGAAGACAGACGTCAGTGTTGATAATTTGCTCCTGGACAGGTAAAGATTCATCAGTTTGGCTAACTTACTTGTAGGCTAAATGGACATTTCAAATAGCCTATTCATGACAGTTGAACAAAGTTATGCATGTTCGTGAAAAGTAACGTTATGTTGGCCATATGGAGGAGGTGGGTCATTGAATTGAAAAGGTAGGCTAAGGAATTGTTTGGGAAATTAAAACAGCTAGTAGTCATTGCTAACGTTGGCAATGTATTATCAGAGTTCGTTTCTCTGTCATTATGCTGAGGAAAACAGCACTTGCCATTGAAAGCCTAAGTTCCTGCTGCAGCTAGCTGGCAACCGCGACTCAGAGGGGAGGGGGAGGCGATACACCGCGCTACAGTATTTTGAAAGTAATTGCAGTACTCGTTTTGGCCAAAATCCTACATACGGTTCCTTTAACAAACACGAACGCCGCTACTGTGTCACACGCAGAGAACTCCTAGCTGTGTTATCGTCCATCCGCCACTTTAAATACTACCTCTGTGGGCTACCGTTCACTGTCAGGACGGACCACTCCGCCCTCCCGTGGCACATGTCCTTTAAAGGGCCGGAGGGCCAGGTTCGCTGGATGGAAGAGCTACAGTCTTATGACTTTAAACTGGTGCATAGAGTGGGAGCCCGCCACTCCAACGCCGATGCCCTGTCCCGCTGACCCTGCGCTGAGGAGGGTTGTAGCCACTGCGACCGGGAAGAGACACGAGACAGGGAGCTACAGGGTCAGGAGGCAGCCACTGTCAGCCAGCCAACGGTGGCAGTGTGCTGCGAGCTCACCGAAATCTCAGCAACGCAGTGGAGACAATAGCAGGAGGCCGTTATGGACATACAGCCAGTGCTCCAGTGGGTCGAGATGCAAACGAGGCCGCCTTGGGAGGAGGTGGCACCGCTCTCCACAGCAACAAAAGGGCTGTGGGCAAAGTTCCAGGCCCTGCGGCTCACTGATAGGGTGATACAGTAGGCCTGGAAGGACCCAGCGACGGGAGAACTGAGGTGGCAGTTGGTGGTCCCCAGAGCAGAGAGACTGACCATGCTGAAGGCGGTGCATGGGGCCACGGGGGCCGGCCACTTCAGGGTCACCAAAACTCTCCGTCGCCTTCGACAGAGCTTTTACTGGGGGTAGTTCAGGAGGGATGTAGAGGACGTAGGACTGCAGGCGGTGTGACAGCTGCATGGCAAAGAAGGGCCCATTCCCATGCCCAGCTCCAGAGCGATGGCTTAGTAGAACGCTTCAACAGGACCCTGATCCAGCAGCTGGCCATCATCACCGCTAAACATCAACGCGACTGGGACAAGCGCCTCCCGCTCGTGCTGATGGCCTGTCGGTCTGCTGTCCAAGAATCTACAGCCTGCATGCCAGCCCTGCTCATGCTGGGCAGAGAGCTCCGCACCCCACCAGCCATGGCCTTTGGCCTCCCTCCTGACACCCCAGTTGTGCCCCCAGGACGGGAATATGCCAGGGAACTGCAGGACCGCATAGAGACAGCCCATGACTTTGCACGTGTGCAGCTGCAGAGTGCAGGGGCGAGACAACGTAGAAACTACGATCCACACCACAAGGGCCGCCACCTGGAACCGGGAGAGCTGGTTTGGGTCTACAGACCACAGAGAAAAAAAGGTTGTTGCCCTAAGCTGGACAGTGACTGGGTGCCCTGTAGAGTGTTGGAACGACTAGAGGAGGTTGTATACAGAGTACAGCTGCCTCCACGTGGCAGACGAGTGGCTTTGTTTAAAGTTTAAAATGTGTTGTGTGTAATTGTTATTTCCTTAGGGTCGAGGAATAGGCTACAGGTATGAGGAAGTTTGAGAGCTTGTGGGTTCTGCACCAGACTTGGGCCACGCTGTTCTAAAGCTTGTGAGACAGTCTGTTCATAAAGCAGTTAATTAAACCCTGACTCTTGGTGGGATGCTACAGTATTATAACTTAATCAAATTCTCAGTGGAGAAAATGAATAGGATATTTACTTCCAGAGTCAGAGTGGACAGTCAGTCAACTACATGATTACAATCTAACACTATACAGAGAATGAACTATCTGTAGTTTATTTTAGTCTGTGTGTGTGTGTACTAATGACATTTTCAGTTTCAGAAATAAACTTTAGGCCTAAACTTGTTGTTGCCCTGTTCCATGTTAAGGTTCATCCCATGACATCAGTCACTCGCCAGACCCCATGAAAACTGCAAAAGAAGATTTTGGAATATGTTATATAGAGACCCCACCTGATGTCCCGGGTAAGTTTTGTTCTTCTTTCACGCATACATTGAGGTGTTGGCAAAGCAGTAGGCTGTAGCTTACCACAGCAGGGGGAGATGGACGAGAGGGGAGAGGGGTCCAAAACCACACCGCAAGATCAAAATACAAAAAAGGAAAAGAAAGCACAACACTGGATGTGCACAAAGTAAAGGACCATTGAGTGAAGGGTTCCACCACCAACCCACTGCTCTAGGTCAAACCACTCCTGTGTTCCACATAAGCTATATAGCGTTCTCCGTACTCCCGGTGTAAAAACGATACTCTTCCGCTGTCACTGTCAGGCATGCACAGCTAGGTGGGCGGTCCCTGCAGACATACACAAGCACCCCAACTGCACACACAAGTACATGCACCCCAACCGCAAATCCACATGCGCAAGCACCCCAACCGCAAACACACATACACAAGCACCACAACTGCACACACAAGTACATGCACCCCAACCGCAAATCCACATACGCAAGCACCCCAACCGCAAACACACATACACAAGCACCCCAACTGCACACACAAGTACATGCACCCCAACCACAAACACATATTGTATACACAATGCACCCCAACCTCAGTTGCAAACACACACAAGCACATGCAGTCAACTCTCCTATGAGAGTGAAATGGAAATAAAGAAAATAAACAGGCCAGAACCATAAGTAGGCAAAGCTGTACACAGTGTGAGGACACCAGACATATAAGTGTAATAGGCCTAAACTATAGCAACAAGTAGCCTAACCTGTGGTGGCAAGGGAAGTACAGGCAAGCCAATGCTAGAGGTACAGCCGAGTATATGAGTGGACAGTGGACATCAGGGCAAAAATTAGCAAAAATCAACTGCTCCCGGTTCTTCTGGTCCAATAGGGCCTTTTTCCACCGACAAAGAACCGGCTCCGTTCCCGTTCCCGAACCAACATTTGAACTGTTCGTCGTGTTTCCACCAAACAAAATCCGGTTCGGAACGTGGCACCTTGGTTCGGAAGTCGAACCAAAAAATACTTGGTTTTTCCTGCGAACCGGAGTGGGCGTGTCATTGCGCAATTCAGAGGGGAAAAGGCTAAAAGCATGATTTTTCCGTCCATATTAACTGTTGCTATGAGCAAACAAAACGATTTAACTAGCATTGCACTGCTGACGTTGACTAGCATTTTAAACAGCTAGTTTCTGCCGTTTTTTACGGGAGAACTGGTCATATCACTCTCCCGTTTATGCATCTCATTAACTTTTGCTTTTGCATGCACCACCCATTGTTGATGACGCATCCTTGGTTCGGTTCAGAACTGTGTAAATGTGGGCTGGTTCACTAGATAGCACCACGGTTCAAAGAATTCTGAAAGGCACCAGTTCAACACCAGGTTCGTTCTTGGTGGAAAAACGCCTAATGTGCAGGGCTGTATGATCTGGCAGATCTGACTGTAAATCATAGTTGGTGCACAGTCACTAACAAGCGCAGACTCGATGGGAAGGTGCTCAGTGGTAGTGGGGAGGGGCATGAGAGTTGTATACATTCAAAATGCTGGGTAAATCCCCTCAATCTGCCAGATTTACAAACTGCAACTTTAAAGGAACACTCCACCACCACTAAAGCCTACCTTACATTGACAGACTTTGCAAAGATTTGGAAAAGATTTTTGAAGGACTACAGTCTCAGACCCTCTCACATCTAAAGACAATTCATTGAGTTTTTAGTCACCTTCTAGTCACAGGCCAGTCTCAGATTAGGATTTTGCAAAGACTGTGGGTCACTATTTACAAGACTGCTGCTAGATTCCTTCAAATTATTTCCATTGTGCACTAGGCTACACGTCATCATTAACAGGAACTCACATGATAGCCTACTCATATCAAAATCATTTTTTCGCGTTTCTGCAGCATTGTTTGATGTGTGACATCACTAACAGATATAGAGTTGTTCACGTAGAACAGCCGACTAATAAATTATAAGAAATGAAATAACAAATAATCATATAGGCTACAGCTGTCGCTTATTTTGCCCCTTCCTGTTTCATGTTCGCGCAAGGTTACTATAGGGAGGGAAAGTGAAAACCAGCGCCCCAAGTGGTTGCGTTCCTATCGAAGAGTAGCTCCAATGTTAAGTCCCATAGACGGACTTTTCAAAAAAAATACTACGCAGCTATACCAGCGATCTTATCCACCAAAAATATTTTTCAGTCGGCATACTGTAATAATCTACTAACTGTGAAAATATCAGACCCTATTTCGCCTTATTTAAAAAAAACCGTAATTGCTCGTTTCATTTCATAAATGGACTACAACTTCAAGTGACGTGACACCCTTCGACGACGTTACTCACCTAGCATGGTTTGTTTATTAGCCTGTTAGCTAGTTGGTTAGTTAGACAATCACACTTACTGCCAGCTCTTGTGTGAGTAGGAGCACAACACAAGTTATCCCAATATAAAGGTAATTACCACGCGGTTTACATCGCTCTCTGTTATTACAAAAATATGATAAGCAAGTTAAGCAAATTGCCGTTTTGATCAGTTGGAGATGGAGCGCCCAAACTGGTGACGTCAAATGCTACTGTAGCTAGCTACTGTAGTTCGTTATCACCATGTTACAAACAAACTCAAAACAATTAAAAAAAAAATAAAGTATGACCACTAGAAGCAATAGAGCTGACCTACATGGATAGCATATTGAAGGCATTTAACTAACTTCCGATCGTGGGCCAAGATATATTTTTTCTAAAAGAAAATCCCATCCACTCCCGCTAGCCTCTAGGAACGCAACCACCAGATGGCGATGAGATTACTTTCCCTCCCTATTGGTTTTTAATGTTCACGTCACTATTTGCATGAGCCACGACTGAAAAGACTTCCGATAATATCAAACATGTTTGATATTGTCGTAACGGCAAAACTAGAAAAAGACTGCCTCCGACGGACTTAAAACCGCTAAGATTGGCACCTTACACTAAACGATTTAGATGGCGGGAGCGCGCTGCGATTCTAGTACAACTCCCAAGATTTTGGAAATTTAGTCGCCGACTGTTAAAACAGGCCAAAATCGTGCAATGTAAGCCAGCCTTTAGCGGTCAAATGACCGGCGCTTGGCGCTTCTAGTGTTTAGTCTCCTTTGCACTGTAGCTTAAATGGCATTCTATTGCTGTAGCTGTATCTCTGTAGCTTAGATGTTAAAATGCTTAAATGTTATTCTATTGCTGTAGCTGTATCTCTGTTGCTTAGATGTTAAAATGCTTAAATGTTATTCTATTGCTGTAGCTGTATCTCTGTAGCTTAGATGTTAAAATGCTTAAATGTTATTCTATTGCTGTAGCTGTATCTCTATAGCTTAGATGTTAATTACTTTTAAAATGATATTGCTGTAAGTCACTTTGGATAAATGCATTAGCCAAAATAATAAATGTAAATGCAAATTACAACTAGCAACAAAAGTGATTCAGTGATCTCTTCTACTCCATTTAATGTACATGACTACAGTACGTAAGGAGGTACTCATATTATAAATGTTGACTCATAAAGATAACAATAAAGCCAACTGTATATATTTAATGCAGCCCCCAAAGTCATCACGGATGTAGAAGAACTACCTCCATACCCTGCTAAAACACAGTGTCCATACTGCCACGCATTTGTGACCACAGAAATCACCCATACAGTGGGTCCTGTTGTTTGGCTGGTGTGTGCAATGAGTTTTCTGGTTGGGTAAGTTAAATGAATGCCTTGTTTTCAGTTGCTTGGAGGCATTTTAATTTCGAATCATAATCAGTTATCATAATCATGTCTTTTTCTCGCTTTGTCTAGTTGTGTGGCCGGGTGCTGTCTACTTCCTTTTTGCATCAACAATTTTAAAGATGTGAATCACAAGTGTCCAAAGTGCCGTAGTTTCATTCACACTGTGAAAAAATTATGAGGCATCGAGGCCCAACCAAGAGCCACATGGAACATTTCTCTGAAGGAACTGATATGGATGAGAGTGCTGCTCTTACACAACCCTAAAAGAAGGCAAGGGTTGACAGGATATCTGAAGTGAAAAGGAGCAGGTCATTCTGTCTTCTGTCCTAATCTCAAAGAGGGACTGGAAACCTTATTCTGATGGAGCTTGATAATTCACTTACCAGCAGGAGTTGGCTGGTATAGAAGCCTTTAATGGCTGACCTGCAGAATGGCTGTGTGGTTATGAAAAGATTCATTGTTGCCTCTGAAAGTGTTTAACAATAAGAGTTTTGTCTGCAAAATCTTAATCAAGATTATAAAACCTACAATATTCCTCTTAGTCAGTTGTGCATGTGCCTGCCTACATGAATCTATATCATACAGTGTATAAGCTTTATATAAAAAACATTCAATGTAAATGAGAATTACATGAAAGATAATACATAATAAATGGTTTATTGACAGTGTGCAACCATCACTGATGTTTGCTTCCCCCCCAACTATTAGAAAATATATGGTACATTTTCAACTGTTCAAACCGTTGTTTTTTGAAGAATTTTTTTTAGAAATGTCTTAAATATATATTTTTGCTAATTAAATAAAACTATAATTATAGTTCTAATGTAATAATAAACATAATTCATCTTATAGACTGTTCTAAATGGCAATCTAGAGAAAAGAGACACAAGACATTGTTGAGCAATAACTATGTGGCAGGGCAAGAAGATTTTATCTGACCCTTCCAGTATGCTGAATGTGTAATGGGACCCCCAACTAGTAGAGCAAATTTTATTGAAGAAACCCAAAGCAACTCACAAGTCCAGCATTTGTGGTCCATAAAACATTGCTGACTTGATCACAAGAGGCGGCAAGCCCAAGGACCTTCCCATACACAAAAGAAATATATTAAAATATATTTTTGGGTGTCTGAAATATATGTTGAATATATTACAATACATTTGTCTTTCAGACAGCCTATAAGAACATATTCTGATATATATTTGAAATACTGTATAGTGATATAAATTCACTTTTATTTGACATATTTGCAATTTTTAACAAGCGGAATATATGTTTAATTATTGTATCCAGAGCTAGCCTGACCCCGCGTTCACACTGTCTCCGTCCGTCAACGGATCTCATTCACTTTGTATGGGGCGGACTCGAAATGCATTGTGGGTCCGTCCGTTCCTTCAGCTCCGTTGCCTCCGTCAAGAAATGTTCAACTTTTCAGGCAGCGACGGATCCGTCAGCCAATCAGATCGTGTGTATGCAAATACACATACGGCAGACACAACCTCCGAGATCAGTCAACGGACGAAGACAGTGTGAGTGCGGGGTGACTCTCGCCAGACCCTTGTAGTTCCGCCATGCTCCACCAGAGGCATTTCGCTGAGCTCCACACAAGGGTCTGGGCTCGAGGGCAATGCAAACTCCTTCAAGGGAGCAAAAAATAATGAACCAATCAGGATCGCCGGCGGGGATTTCATAGATGTGACGTAGCGCCGAAGTGACTGGCTATGTCCAGAAGTCAAGCGTGCACGCTGGGTAGTACCTTCTTCCCAGTAGCGTATTAGTTAGCTTGCTCCTCAGTATGCGTCCCTACCTACATTTGGACAGCACTAACTAGTTGGCGTCACCTGTGTTGACGATTTGCATGACGTGTGGAGCTTGACCTGCGCTGCGCAATGGATTATGGCAGGGTTTCTCAAACTTCTTTGCTCTGGGGCCCTGTGATGTTAGGCCTTGGTGTTCCAAGGCCCTGCATAGGCGTCTGCACACCCTCTGAACACCCGCCCATGCCCCCAACTTCCACCGCCCGCCACCATGCACGCCTTTAGATAGCAGGCTTGTGCACAATTCCGAATTTTAGAATTCAATTCATGAATTGGAATTGGAATCGAATTGGCCCCACCCCACAGGAAGTTGAATTTTAACTTGAATTGGAATGACAGGAAGTGGAATTCAATTCATGGCAATTCAAGACAATTCCACAGTCACATAACAGGAAGAATGTGTTGAATCTGCATTCAGTTTTGGGAAGGTCACTTTGGAAATGTAATTGATTACTGTTTTCAATAAATTGTGTGTTTGTTGCGATCATATCTGACATTTTGTGAAACTTAATTGTTCAACACTACCCTTAAATTATGTATATGAATTTCTTTGAATTTCAATTCTTCTTTAATTCAAATTTGAATTGTAATTCTACATCCTGTTTTTGACCTCAATTCAATTAAATTCAAACCCTAGAATTGAATTGGAATGTAGGAGTCATTCTCAATTCAATTCTGAATTTTGCACAAGCCTGATAGATAGATAATTTATCACTATTATTAGGCTATTATTATTACTAGTAGTAGGCCTACGTATAACATTTCAATCTATTGCCATTTTGGGTCCTGAAATGGCATATCAAGCATCTGCCATATCATAAACATGGGTCTGAAAACTTCTGTTATGAAAAACACATTATTTTGAAGTGGGGGAAATGGGGAGGTATGAAAAAAGGCAGAAATTTAATGTGATTTCAAAAACGGATTTTTCGTGATTACCGCTAATTATACAGACACATTCTATATGCCATTGGAATCAGTAGGATCTCCTGTTTATTTTGATATGCAGTTTGCCATAGGGCAGTTCCGAAATCATGAGATATTTCACAGAGAAGAATCTGTATGACGCAGAACTGAGTGTGACATTTTATTTTTGTATGTAATTTTCAACGCTAATTATCTCGCGAATCGTTCGTCGTAGAAACTAGTGGCTAGCGTCATTAGAAAGGCCAGGTTATGCAGTTTCATATGATATGCCTGTTATTTCTGTGTGAAGATATCTCGTGCCAATATGACCGAGAAGAACGGGTGCGGCAGCGGCCGCATGGTGCGTCTTGAAGGCGGCAGAGAGGGTCGGCCGGCGGCCCGATGGTAATCTTCTCGCGGCCCGGTACCGGTCCGCGGCCCATAGTTTGAGAAACACTGGATTATGGGATACCTGAGGGCAAAAAAGATGCATCGATGCACGCTTGGAAATCACGCCAAACGAAGTACCCACTAGTGAGAGCGCTTGACTTTCGGACAGTCTATTCTGACGTAACTTCCGGAAAATGCACACTGCCCAGCGTGCACGCTTGACTTCTGGACATAGCCACTGTCTGATTCAAACAACAATGGAGGCACCGACCGGATTTGGCAAGAGCTTGAAGTAGCCTAGCACGTCATTCAATATAACTGACAAGTGGTTTATCAAATCACATGCAAGGATTTTTTTACAAGGCCCCGCCTTCAGAAATACATCTCCTATCGAGAAGTCCCAGATCCTTGTGTGAAGCTCAGCGAACTATCTGGCAAGAGTCAGGTTAATCCAGAGCAGGGAGTGGCAGATACTGCAGGAGTGGGCAAAGCACTTTTAAGAAATCCAGGGCCAGATGTACGTACATTTGCGAGCGCAACATTAGGCTCGTTTGCGATGAGCTGTGGCTGACTTAAGGCTGGCTTACATTGCACGATTTTGACCTGTTTTAACAGTCGGCGACTACATTTCCAAAATGTACTAGAATCGCAGCGCGCTCCCGTCATCTAAATCGTTTAGTGTAAGGTGCCAATCTTAGCGGTTTTAAATCCGTCGGAGGCAGTCTTTTTCTAGTTTTGCCGTTACGACAATATCAAACATGTTTGATATTATCGGAAGTCTTTTCAGTCGTGGCTCATGTAAATAGTGACGTGAACATTAAAAACCAATAGTAACCGCGGTCGAACATGAAAGGAAGGGGCAAAATAGGCGACAGCTGTAGCCTATATGATTATTTGTTATTTCATTTCTTATAATTTATTAGACGGCTGTTCTACGTGACAGAACAACTCTATATCTGTTAGTGATGTCACACATCAAACAATGCTGCAGAAACGCGAAAAAATGACTTTGATATGAGTAGGCTATCATGTGAGTTCCTGTTAATGATGACGTGTAGCCTATTGCACGATGGAAATAATTTGAAGGAATCTAGCAGCAGTCTTGTAAATAGTGACCCACAGTCTTTGCAAAATCCTAATCTGAGACTGGCCTGTGACTAGACTGTGACTAGAAACTCAATGAATTGTCTTTAGATGTGAGAGGGTCTGAGACAGTAGTCTTTCAAAAATCTTTTCCAAATCTTTGCAAAGTCTGTCATTAGGTGCACTCGACATGTCAAGTCGGCTGCAAACGCATGCAGTCGAAACGTAATTTGAGTCATATGCAGTGCATGCTGGTTAGACGTGTTGTTCGACTTGAAGAAAAGTTATGATCATGTCACAAAAATGCGACCTTGTCACGTCACTCAAAACTCGCGGGATGAAGACGCGAACAGTCACTTTGCGCAATTCTCCGCATCTAGTTTGAAACGCCTACAACCGGCTGGATCCCACCCCATGACGTCAGTTCAAAGACGTGATAGGTCCTTTTGGAACAGGTTTGGAAGGAATCTCCCCATGACGATTATGACAGGGGTCTCGTTCTGCCTGCTTACCAAAGATTCTATAGCGGAGCAAGATGGATGCAGTTAACATTTTAGGACCAGCACAGCCAGCGTCTGGGATGACACCTGAGCTTGTCAAAAGTGATCCATCTTGTTCTGTTGCAGAATCTTTGCCCCTTACATTAGAATGTACTAAAATGAACAGATATGGAAGGGATACCTTCTTATTTGTGATTTCTGGAACAGCGGTAGGCTATCCTACTGAAAAGGTTTTGATATTCTGCTATTTTATGCTGTTGGTTACATGTACACGGAAAATCACACTTGATATTTAATTAATGTGCTACAATGCAGGCCTGTTAACTGTATGACAACAGTGGTTTATTTAAACTACTTCATATCAATTTATTTCGTCAGTCATCATGCTCATTTTAATGAGTAAGAATGAAAGTTAAATACTGTATTTAATGCACACAAATTCCGCGATATCTCCCACGAGGTCTCACGCGAATCACGTCTGTCAAATTTGCAAAATCGTGTTCGGGACCATCTGCACCTAAAACTTTCGCCCCTCCCGGTGACACTCAAGCTCTCGTTGACGTATGCAGTCAGCCGAAGTCAGCCGTTTCCGAACTCGAATGCACCTAATGTAAGGTAGGCTTTAGGCTGGCTTCATACGTCAACGAGAGCTTCAGAGTCTTAGCGGGTGGAGCCAGTGCTTGAAATGGGCCGGAACGCAGCGGAACGCAGTTCCGGAACTTCTGTATTTTCGTCTTTTGGGTTCCGCCACTTTTTTCTGCGTTCCGGTACTTACTGAAAATGATCCGACGCAGCGACAGTGGCCCGAGAATAGACAATATCACAAGACCGATGAAAGACTACATTACCCACGAGCTACGACAGTGCCCTATCCCTATCAGTGTTTCTCAATCTATGGGTCGCGGCCCGGTAGCCTACCTGTGAGAAGATTACCATCGGACCGGCCGACCCTCTCTGCCTTCTTCGAGAGACGCACCATTCGGCCGCGGCCGCACCCATTCTTCTCGGTCATATTGCTGCGCGAAGAATTTCTCGCACAGAAATAACAGGCATATCATATGAAACTGCAGAACCTGACCTTTCCAATGGCGTTAGCCGCTAGTTTATATGATGAACGGTTCGCGAGATAATTAGCGTTGAAAATTACAGTTACATACAAAAATGAATGTCACATTCAGTTCTGCGTCATACCCATTCTTCTCTGTGAAATATTTCACGATTTCGTAACTGCCCTATGGCAAACTACATATCACAATAAACAGGAGATCCTACTGATTCCAATGGCGTATAGAATGTCTCTGTATAATTAGCGGTAATCATAAGAAATTCTTTTTTTAAATCACATACAATTTCTGCATTTTTTCATACCTCCGCATTTCCCCCACTTCAAAATAACTTATGTTTCATATCAGAAGTTGTAGGCTATTCAGACCCCGTGTTTGTCATACTGTATAGCCATGGCAGATGCTATGCCATTTCAGGACCCAAAATAGCAATAGAAAGAACACTTACAGTCACTTTACTCTCTTGTTCTGATTTTTGATCTTGAATCTCTGTTCTTGGCCAGTTGTTAATATTGTTAATTAAATCAATGTAACAAGTAGGCTACAGCCTATTTCACAATTTTCTTCAACTGGGCCTTTAGCCCAAAAGTTTCTTTAAGGTTCTAGGGCCTTTAGCCCAGTCTGTTAGGCCTAAGTAGGCTATCACACTGGTCTGGTTCATGTTGTTTTAATGGTTTTTCAGTATTCCATTTGTGAATTAGAAAAAAGTAGCCTATAGCTTGAAAGAATGATTAAATTAAAATAGTTTTTGAACCAACACATCCTTAAAACGGATTTTTTTTCACCGCACAAATGTCAAATGTCGGAATATTAGAGTTCCTGCACTTATTTTTTCCCACTTCAAGCACTGGGTGGAGCAAATATCACACGCAGCTGATCCCGGACAGTCCACCTGAGATGCCATGTGACTGAATTCACTCGCGGGAGACCTCGCTGGAGACCTCGCGGGAGATATTGCAGGATTTTGTATTAAATATAGCATAACTTTCATTTTTACTCATTAAAATGAGCATGATGACTGACGAAATAAATTGATATGATGTGTTTAAATAAACCACTGTTGTCATACAGTTATAGGCCTGCATTGTAGCACATTAATTAATTAAATATCAAGTGTTTTCCGTGTGTATATATTTAACCAACAGCATACAATAGCAGAATGTCCTCACGTTTTCAGAAGGCTAGCCTACCGCTGTTCCAGAAATCACAAATAAGAAGGTATCCCTTCGATTTCTGTTCATTTTAGCAGATTCTAACTAAGGAGCAAAGATTCTAGAACAGAGCAAGATGGATCACAGGGATAAGCTCCAGCATCGTCCCAGACGCTGGTTACAGTGCTGTTGGACTGGTCCGTCTTGGTCCGCTCTAGAGTCTTTGGTAAGGAGGCAGAACGAGACACCTGTCCTACTCGTCATAGGGAGATTCCTTCCAAACGGCCCTATCACAACTCTGAACTGACGTCATTGGGGTGGGTTTCAGCCTGTGCAGTCGCTTAGAAGACAACTGCGCTGATTTAACTAAGACGCATGTCTCCCGCGATATTTTAGGACATGTGACATGATGTCACGGTGGTAACTCCCACTGCGACTGCAAGAAGTTGGACATGATTTCTAACCAGTTTGCATTTCGTCTGTCCCAGTATGCACTGTGTTTAACCCAGCATGCATCACATCAAGCCAGATCTGCGCAGATTTTCGAGAAATGAAACGCACCTATTATCAGCACCATGACTAATCCATAGAAACCGTACCTTCTGACACATGTTAGCGCCGTATTTATCAAATCAGGTCAACAGTGCCTTTCTCCGCCCTCTACCGCAGTTAACGAAGGTTAATAACTGAATGACACTTCAATCACTGCACTGTGCATCTGTGTGTGTGTGTGTGTGTGTAAGGTGTGTGTGTGTGTGTACTGTGCGTGTGTGTGAGGGTGTGTGTGTGCATGCGTGTGGGCGTGTTTGTGCATGTGTTTATGTAATGTGTTATGTACATGTGTGTGCTGGTGCGTGTGTGTGTGTAGGTATGTGTCTGTGTGTGTGTATTTATGTGTGTGTGTGTGTGTGTGTGTGTGTGTGTGTGTGTTTGTGTGTGTGTATGTGCCTATGCTTGTCTGTGTTTGTGTGTGTGTGTGTGTTCCTGCATGTTTGTGTGTGTGTGTGTGTGTGTGTGTGTGTGTATGACCGTAGCATCCAGCACCCAGAGCAACCATTATCTTATAAAACATATATATTTGGAAACTAGTTCATTAAAGGTGTCTAATGGTGTCACTTATATGTTTCTAGGACAAAAACTAGCAGAGATTGAGATATGTGTTTGGAACAGTTTTTCAAATCCCCAGCGGGGGATTTAGACTCCAGAGGGTTAATACCACCATCTACAGGCCGATGTGTATACAGTCCTGAATGTTCACATAAATCCATTTATTTTATAGCCCCCCATGGATGAAATTCCACAAAACTTGGCATATTCCCAGGGGGTGTCAGGTTCATCATACACATGAAATATGGTGCAGTTCATAACATCTCATCTGAAGATAGGGGCAATTAAAGCAATATTACATTGCATTTTCAATTTTTACCATGGGGGTGCAAATCACTAGCCTGACGACGTCATACAGATTCAGATTCAGATTCAGATTCAGATTTAGATTTATTGTCATTCTGTTCTAGCCTGGGTTTTCCCATACTGCCTTGCGCGGTGATTTCAATCCCGCTGCTAAGCCAGTCTGGAAACTAACGCCCTAATGTTCGCCTGATGTTGGCGAACCAATCACAGAACATCCGAGAAGTTTCCGTTGCCCTCTTGCGTCTACATTCGACGCCAAAGGATTTACGGCAACCCTTAGCGTTGCATACGAACGAGTTGGGTGAGCTATGCGCATTTGATAGACATCCGTGGCGCCCAATGAACGGATCTGGGCATTTTTTCAAATACGAGAAAATGAACGTCTGGTTGCCAGACCACGTCTCATTTGAGAAGTGGGAGGCGTTAGCCAGGCTAATTCTGTTCATTACCAAGGTAAAAACACAACGAAAAAGCGTTTCTCCAAGATCCATACATCATTCATACACATTACACACACATACATATCCACCTTAGTATTGAGTTGCACTTAAAAAATATATATATATAAATAGTATAAAATAAGTATAAAAATACAATTACTTCCCTAAATGTAAATATCCTAATTCTAATTGCTCATTTCATAGCCATATTTAGCAGCCGGACAGCTTGGGGCAAAAAGCTGTTCAGTAGCCTAGTGGTGGTGCATGTTATGCTCCGGTAGCGCCTCTGGGAGGGAAGCAGTTTAAGAAAGACATTGAGAGGGTGTGTAAGATCCTTTGCAATGTTCAAAGCTCTATTTCTGCAGCGGCTCAGAAAGAGGTCCTGGACAGAGGGAAGCGAGACTCCTATGACCTTTTCCGCTGACCTCACAACTCTCTGCAGGGCCTTCTTATCTGCCACACTGCAGCTGGAGAACCAGGTGGAGACTGCATAGGTCAATACACTCTCCACTGCTCCCCTGTAGAATGATGTGAGGATGTTGGTATGAAGTGAGGCCTGTTTCAGTTTCCTCAGGAAATACAGTCTCTGATGGGCCCTCTTCACTAACCCTGAAGTGTTCTTCGCCCATGAGAGATTGTCAGAGATCTGGAGGCCCAGGAACTTGATGTTCTCTACCCTGTCCACCTCCCGTTCACTGATGCAGAGGGGTGTGTGCTTTGGTTGAGATCTTCGGAAATCGATGATCATCTCCTTGGTCTTATCCACATTTAGCACCAGATTGTTCACTCTACACCAGCTCTCAAAGAGGTTGACCTCCTCCCTGTACCTGGACTCATCATTCCTATGAATGAGACCCACGATCGTTGTGTCATCTGCAAACTTGACGATCAGATTGTCCTTGTGCCTCGGCACACAGTCATGGGTCAGTAGTGTGTACAACAGAGGGCTGAGCACACACCCCTGGGGAGAACCTGTGCTCAGGGTGATGGATTTTGAGGTGTTTTTTCCCACACGGACAGACTGTGGTCTCTCCGTTAGGAAGTCCAGTATCCAGTTACAGAGAGTGGGATTGAGGCCAAGAAGAAGAAGTTTGTCCACCAGTGTCTGTGGAATGATGGTATTGAACGCAGAGCTAAAATCAACATATAGGATTCTGACGTAGGTGTTTCTCCGTTCAAGATGGGTGAGAGTAGTATGCAGGGTGGTAGATATGGCATCCTCAGTGGAGCGGTTTGGACGATAGGCAAACTGATGTGGATCCAGTGAGGCAGGCAGGCAGGATGTGATGAGTGGTTTGACTAGCCGTTCAAAACACTTCATCACAGTTGAGGTCAGTGCTACAGGACGATAGTCGTTCAGACAAGACACTGCAGCCTTCTTGGCCACCAGAACTATAACAGACGTTTTGAAGCATCTGGGTACTATAGCTTGAGAGAGAGAGATGTTAAATATGTCCGTAAGGACCTCCGTCAGCTCACTGGCACAAGCTTTTAGCGCCCTCCCTGGGATGTTGTCTGGGCCAGACGCTTTCCGTGGGTTAACCCTGGTCAGGGCTCTCCTGGTATCGGCTGAGCTGATGACCACAGGTGGCTGACTGGGTAGGAGGGAAGGTCCAGTCTCTCTTGTTGCCGCCTCCCCTGGTGCTTCAAACCGGGCAAAGAACTCATTTAGCCTGTCTGAATGCATATGTCCGTGTAGGCTACTCCCGATGTAAAAACTACACGCTTCCCCTGTCAGGCATACACAGCTGACAGAGCGGCCGCATTCATTAGTATTATCTGCCCAGCGAACTAAATGTGATGTGAACAACAGGTGGCCGTACAGGCTACATTTAGTCTGAAAACGGGTTGAGAGAAAAAGTGCAATTGCAGTGCTTCTGGAGAAATTTTGTTGCAACCCAAGAGATAATAAAGCGTGGAAAACCATTCACGGATGGCGATTAGATGAAGTTAAACTTAAAGCACCAAATGTCGTACAGCGGAGTAGGCTAGTTACGTGTTGTGTCATTCTCTCCAGGATGCGCTGCAGGGAAAAACATTTATTCATGAATGCTCATTACGTATGTGTAGCATAGACAGTAAAAGATTAGACTTGTGGCCTACGTATTCATTTTGATAGTAGGCCTAGGCTAATATAGCTAATATACTCTTACAGCCTGTGTTGCCTTCATATAAGGCTTATATAAGGCTTTTAATTTTTTGCGGCTCCAGACAGATTTGTTTTTTGTTTTTTTGGTCCAATATGGCTCTTTGAACATTTTGGGTTGCCGACCCCTGCATTAATAGATAGTTAGATAGATAGATGTGACAAATGAACATCCTTGTATCCTACATTTCTGGGATTTCTTAAACAAAGAGATGGAATTGTCATGAATTCATAATTCATAGATCTGTCCTCATATGCAAATTAGTTGATAAAATGATATGCATATGCACTAACCTTCTAAAAATGATGTACAGAATACTCATCTAGACTACTTTGGTAAAATAACATTAATATTCTCTTTGCTCTCATGTTATTATAAAGAACTCATTCATTGACAATAAACATTACTTTTCCCTAATTTGCATATAGTAATATCACATGATAAGAGTATACTTTTGTATAATCATTTCATCAGATGTAAATGTTGTGGCCAAAAGGCATGACTCTGTCTATCATCAGACAAGTCATCAATACATGTCTGTGATATATTTATACTAATTTATTGAAATATACAAATAATCTCAATATGCACGATACAAAAATGTCCCAAGGAAAATTGTATTATACGCAAAATGCGAAAAAGCAAAAGTAACACATTTAAAGGTAACCAAAAGTAAAGTTGCTCTTGACATGGTTCAAAGAAACATAACTGGCACTTTGAATTCTGGTTCTATTGTTGCTAGTACATCAGCTCCTAAATGGCCTCGGACCACAACGTTACCAAGATGCTCAGCCTTGAATAGATGGAAGTGAGTGGAAGAATGCCTTGGCAGATGCAGTGGTTTGTCCAGGGCAACTTCCCTTTAAGTATTTTGTTTCCATACTTGTCTTCTTTCCCTATTCAACATTTACAAGGTCCAACACTCATGGTTGAGGGCCAACAGCCCCAAGTAATCCCAGGATCCAGTTGTTCAAAAAAATGTAACCTGATCAGAGCAGATTTGAAAATCCCATTTTTACAGTCCAGAATCAGGTAATCCATGTTTCTTTTCTGCCTGTTTTTCAAAGTAATTTAGGATTGGACCAACCTTGTCAGGATACATTTTTTTCAGGACTATGAAATCCGGATAGCCTGTGTTTCTAAATGGAATTACATATCACAACCTAGTCTAGTGGCTATGCAAGGAACAACAATTAGAATACAGTAGGTGGCCTGGGGTAGCTTTGATCGTATTATTTAAAGAGACCGAAAACACCACAATAGAACAATACAAAACCCCACTTCCACTGTCAGTTTCTTTTTAACAGTCAGATTTCTCATTTTATCCAAAACAAATAGATACAAACAATCATACTCCATCTCCTATTACTATTACATTTTGTGCCTGAAATCCACCTTTCTGTTGGGATCAGAGTAATTCTGACTTTCTGGATCAAATGTATTCCAATCCAACACAAACATTTTGAACAACACAAAATTAAGGTTTCATTCATATCAAAACCATGATTAGGTTATGTGATCCAATCCGATTGCAGGATCCTTTTTTCCTTTGAACAACCCATTTTCAATATTTGATCCAATCCGATAGCCGGAAGACCAGATTACTTTTGAACAACTGGGCCCAGGTGTGATCACCTCTCTCTAGTTTGTAATTTTGTTATCAGCAAATTGCATTGCATTTCTCAATTTGTTTCCAAATACAGACATCAAAAATGTAAATGTTTGAAATATATTTAGTATTTTCACTGGGCAGGTTGAAAAACTCTGTAACGTCCTTTGGCAGCATGTGGTAGGTAATATTTTATGGACCTACCCAGAGACAGGACACCTGATGGAATGGCAATGACAAAACTGCCTTTTGTTATCAATGAGACACCGATTGTTCTAGGGGATTTAATTTGACAGACATCCACAGCAGTAAGACATGCCCAGCCAGAATGATCATTCACTTTCATTACCTCAAAATTCACAGATCATTTCTCTGCCATGAATTTTGGAAAAACATCAAGGAGTATTGAAGTTATAGAGTTAGGTTATAATCCTGACTTGCAAAGAACAACATTTGAAATGTTTTTAGAATAATAACTAGTTCACCCAACAGTTTTTCCCACTACAAATACTGAATAGAAAATGTACACATAGCTGCAACTCTTTCAATTTTCGTTTTTATTCACATCAATATATATTTACCCTTTCTTGCAATATTATTCTTCTCACTTGTGAAAATATTAAATCAAATTGTAGACAGTTCATAACAGTAGTGTCTAGGAGAGGAGAGTGAGGTGTATGTAACTAATATCAGGTATTCAGGCATATATTCCAATGTCAATCCTTCGCCTGTGTTTAATGAAACCCAACACTGAACTCCACTCCATCCAGGATAGAAATTCACAGAACTGAATGACTTTCTCTCCTTTCAGGTAACATTTCAAAGAAAGCCACAATACTGACAGTGCTTGCTCACATCAGTGCTCAAAGGCTTCTCTCTCTAATTTTTCATTCCCTTTTCACATCCATTCTTCTCATTCTGTCTCTTCCTTCAGTTTCTTCTGTAGCGGTTTTTTGGCTTTTCCCCACACCCTGTGGCCTCGCAAGAAGGAGCGAATATGGGGGTTTTGCCAGAGGTGATGCTGCTTAGGAGGCCTGGAAGGTCAGCTGTGATGGCCCTTTCAATCTTTTCCAGCAGGCAGCCACCCATGTAGGAACATTGCGCTGTGAGTGGCTTGAAACTAGTCACTGGGTTGATGCCAAAGAAATCACGGTAGGCATCACGGTTGGGCAAATCAAACTTGCTAACGTTTGTTTTGGCCAGGATGGACTTAAAGATATAAAATTTGTCAGGGTCATCTACAATCTCTTTGAAAACAAGTTCAGGATCACTGAAAAAGCTCATTTTGTCTTTGAAGGTCTGGACATAGCGGTCTACTAGCAGGCCATGAATGCGAACACGGATACCATGCTGACGGATGAAGGCTATCTTGTTCTCTAGACGGTTCTCAATCACCTGGTTAAGGTCCTCCAGGAGAGATATCTCCTCACGCTTGAACAGTTCTCTACTTGTGTCAGGGGCATAGTCATAGGGCCAGAAAGAGCTGACGTAGACACGTGGTGGTTCAGTTACATTGATAAGGGGGGCTAAGCTCCAGAACAGGGCACCATAGACACGCATTAGGTCCTGGGTAGCCAAGTTGTCCGCTTTGTTCAGGATGATGCGTATTTGGGATTCACGCCCCTTCAGTTGGCGGAAGAGCATTTCCAGCTCCAGACCCACATCCAGCTTAGTTGGATCAAATACCACGAAGATCAAGTCAGCACGGTCAATGAACCACTGGCACACATCATTAAAGGGGTAGCCTGTGAAGGGGAGACAAGGCAATACCATTACACTCCAGTCAAATGGTATGTGCTGTAATAACAGTACATGTGATGTTTCTAACTTCTATGTCATAGGAATAAATAAGATACTCTATAGTTGCATCGAAAATACTACTGTTGTGATTCTTGTCCTGACCAAGGCCCACTTGTAATTCTTAAATATTTTACTCATGTGAACAGGAATGTACAGTATTCTTGCTATGTGTTTTTGTATGTATGTGTGCTTTGTATGTATGTGTGCTTTTCTTTGGGTCTGATTTGAAGATAAATATTACGCCATAGGCTTAGCAATACAATCACCTCTCTCCTGCTGCTTGCGGTTTTCAATAATGCCAGGTGTGTCGACAAAGGTGACCCTCTCAAGTAGCTTGTGGGGCATCTCAATACCAATAAGCTTCTCCAAGAAGTTCTGTCCAAACTTCTCCAGGGGTGAGAAAGAGCGAGAACTGTCAGCAGCCATAACAATGCCCTCAACAGAGCGTATCTTCTCTCCATGCATTATCACTGTAAATTCTGAGGTAGTGGGTTCAGCACCTAGGACATAATACAAAGACAAACAAAAAATATAAGATAAAGGGGTTTATCATGTATAATCATAAACTCCAATAAATCATTTGGCTTCACACAAATGGCAACTATTTTTCAGTTAGATGTCGATTTAAGTGTTCATTAAATGCACATCCATACCACTGCATCTCAGTATGCCTGATTTATTAGCTACTACAACGCATACAGTATACTAAGCTTTTAGGATGAATCTGTAAAATGCATTCTCATGTTTTGCCAAGAACATGTTCCTGAATCCTGAGCGTTGAGAAAGAGGACATTATATGGAGTTGAATCAATGCCATTAATATAATCATTCCACAGCTTGTGGAAAGATGGTTTTATAGCAGTAGAAATACTTAAATGTAATTTGCACAACACTTGTCTTTACAGACACAAATTCTGCCCTTCCTACTTTCTTGTGCAATGCTGAAGTTACAAGCTTGCATCACTGAAGATACAAGTCTCAAGTTACAAGTATAAAATGTTAGCGGGTAAAAGTTAGTAGCAGGTTTGATATTCGCTGGATATTCGTTTTTGAAAGACATTTTCTCATTCTGATTGCTGTAGTAGTTGCCAATGGCTGCTATTTACTACAGGTAAGGTTTTGCTGATATCTGCCATTATGGTGAAACAGTATGCATTTAGATGTTTAAAATATTCAACATAAATCAACAAAAAGCTATTTTCTCATTCTAATTGCTGTAGTAGTTGACAATGGTAGTCTGCCACTTACCACAGGTAAGGTTTTGCTGACATCTCCCATTATGGTGAAACAGTATGCATTTAAATGAGCTATGTGGCAAAATGTGCAAAGATACCTGACATAAACATTGTCTATATCAAGGGCAATGACTGGCTTAGGAATAAAGTATATCAAAATAAAGGTCTGACATGGTCTAGGCAATTAAAAAAAAAAAAAAAAAACATAACCATAAACTCCCACAACGAACCCAGAACGGTCCTGACCCATAGAGTGAGAGTGTTAGAGTGAGATGGGCTTTGCTGAATGGTGTTTGGCAGAGCGGTAGATAAAACAGAGTGGCGACACTCCCATAGACCTCCATAGGAAAAAATGGCAGCGCTTTTTCCAGGCTATTTCCTCGTTATGGGGCTTTTGGAACTGTTTACAGCCAATCTCTTGGTCAGTAGTCATTGAGTTAATTGATTACACCTTCCAGCATCAGAAGTACATCCCACCCTCCTGCGATTCAGCCATTCAGCACAGGTTTTTTTGGAACTGTTGATCGTGGCGGCAACATCAAAGAGTGTCGCAACTCTCTCTATCTATGGCTCTGGTGTTTGGTAAATGGACCAAAATGTATACTTGACTTGAGCCTTGACTCTTCAGTGTTGCAAGTTTATACCTTCAGCGTCACACAGAAGGTGTGAAGAGATTAAATGGAAAATGGACATATATTTGCAAATGATATTAACATGACCAAAACTTTTTCACACATTTATTTTTACAGCTATAAAACCTATTTACACATGGGTAAGTCTGCACATTTTATTTTCACACAAGCACAATATATTTTTACAATTACAAAACATTGTTCCACTAGCTCGAAAGATGAATGGCCTTGATTTAACTCCTACTAGTGGAAAACAAGGAAGAGAGTACCTGTATAGAGCTGGTAAGGAGAGTCCTGTAGGCCTAGCAGATAGTTGATCATAGAGGATTTGCCTACACTCCACGGACCCAGAAACAGCACCATGGGTTTGGAAGTGATTTCTCCATCTGTAGAAATAGGGCACAAACAAAGTCATTGTTATGTTTCTGTCGCTCTTGTAAAATAAATTCAGAATGCTGGACTACTGCATGAATCGTCTTCTGAAAAGCATAATAAGGTACAATATACAGGTCCTTCTCAATAGCATTATTTTCTGTAATGTACTGATAAACATTAGACTTTCATATATTTTAGATTCATTGCACACAACTGAAGTAGTTCAAGCCTTTTATTGTTTTAATATTGATGATTTTGGCAAAAAAATAATGAAAAAACAAAAATCTATCTAAAAAAATTAGCATATTTCATCCGACCAATAAAAGAAAAGTGTTTTTAATACAAAAAAAGTCAACCTTCAAATAATTATGTTCAGTTATGCACTCAATACTTGGTCGGGAATCCTTTTGCAGAAATGACTGCTTCAATGCGGCATGGCATGGAGGCAATCAGCCTGTGGCATCTTGTAAACAAGTCGCGATAAGCCAACTGACGAGCACGAACGAACAGGAAGGACAGGGGAACATATTGCAAAAGTAATTCCATAGGAAATATATAGTTATACTGTCTACATGAGCATGATGAGCAACAAAGCTCAAAATGTTTGGAATATGTCCCCCTGTCTTTCCTGTTCGTTTGTGCTCGTCAGTCGACTTATCGCGACTTCACCACAAGATGGCGCCCAGCGGAGAGATTCTATGAAGGTACTGCTTGAATAAACAGTATTTTTAATAAACTTCCTGTGCACTTCCAAAGTTCTAAGTATCTTGTTTTAAATGTCAGGACCCTCAGAAGTCTACCGATACAGTGTGGAGTTACTTGGAACCGTTTAAATGGTTTAAAAATAGCGATTTAGCTGCATAGGGTACGTGATGCCCAATCTAATAGATTCAAGCCTACTGCAAGCACGGCTGAAAACGGCGGAGTTCGGAATCCTAGGGGGTGAGCGAAGGTGCCTCTTCAACACGTGTCAGTCCCAGTGGTTTTGGCACTGTGTGCCAGGTCATGCTGAAAAAATAAATCTTAATTTCCATAAAGCTTTTCAGCAGATGGAAGCATGAAGTGCTCCAAAATCTCCTGATAACTAGCTGCATTGACCCTGCCCTTGATAAAACACAGTGGACCAACACCAGCAGCTGACATGGCACCCCAGACCATCACTGACTGTGGGTACTTGACACTGGACTTCAGGCATTTTGGCATTTCCTTCTCCCCAGTCTTCCTCCAGACTCTGGCACCTTGATTTCCAAATGACAAGCAAAATTTGCTTTACTTTGGACCACTGAGCAACAGCCCAGTGCTGCTTCTCTGTAGCCCAGGTCAGGCGCTTCTGCCGCTGTTTCTGGTTCAAAAGTGGCTTGACCTGGGGAATGCAGCACCTGTAGCCCATTTCCTGCACACGCCTGTGCACGGTGGCTCTGGATGTTTCTACTCCAGACTCAGTCCACTGCTTCCGCAGGTCCCCCAAGGTCTGGAATCGGGCCTTCTCCACAATCTTCCTCAGAGTCCGGTCACCTCTTCTCGTTGTGCAGCGTTTCCTGACACACTTTTTCTTTCCCACAGACTTCCCACTGAGGTGCCTTGATACAGAACTCTGGGAACAGCCTATTCGTTCAGAAATTTCTTTCTGTGCCATATCCTCTTGCTTGAGGGTGTCAGTTGCTGCGTTTACATGAGAGCTTTAATTCCGAATAAAACCAAGTTAAATCGGAATAAAAGTTAATTCCGCTTTAAAAGAGACCATGTAAACGCTTATTCCGCTTGAAAATGATTATTCCGAATTAAACTTAATTCCGATTTAAGTGGTTGGTTTATTCCGATGTTAAAGCGGAATTAACTCCCCTCCTTGATCATGTAAACCTTTATTCCGATTAAAAGTTTATTCCGTTTGTTTGGCGCATGCTCGTACAAGGAGGAAGAAGAAGCGCATGCTCGTTTCATGGTTAATTCGGCTCCGTCTTCTTCCCCCCTTCTCCGACAGTCTTCTCCTCCTCAGCTAGCAAACGTGAAGCTTGACAATATTCTCGAGCTGCTGGCTAAATAGTAGGCCTATTATCAGAGTTACTGTGAAACCCGTTTTCATTATGTTATTGTCCATGCTGTAACGTTAACCCGAGATGACAAAAAAGTTGCTAGCCAGCTAAAGTTTGTTTTCTTCTGGTAGACCTTATTAAGCTACGTTCATGCGCCGCCTGTCCAATCGGAACCCTTCCCGACCCCCAGACGTTCAGCAGAATACAATAAAGCGTAATTAACGTATGTTCCATGTAAACGCCAATTCGGAATTATTATTTCCATGTAAACTCGAAGGAGAATATTTTAATTCCGATCTATTTAATTCTGAATAAACTAATTCAGAATTAAAAACATCATGTAAACGTGGCCAATGATGGCCTTCTGGACAGCAGTCAGGTCGGCAGTCTTTGATTGCGGTTTGAGTAATGAACCAGGCTGGGAGTTTTTAAAAACCTCAGGAATCTTTTGCAGGTGTTTAGAGTTAATTCGTTGATTCAGATGATTAGGTTAATAGCTCGTTTAGCCTTTAAAAGGGTGGGTTTTGAACATTCTAACACAAGATTCCATTCCGCAACAATTCAAGGTTCTAAAATTCTATGTACAATTCAATGAACCCAGATATTCTTTAGAATGTTAATTTCCCAACATTCCAAACACACCGGTGTGACGGTACACTCTTAAGGGTTAGAGAACCTTTTCATGAAATGCTAATTTTTTTAGATAGGAATTTTGGGTTTTCATGAGCTGTATGCCATGTATTAAAACAATAAAATACCTGACATATTTCAGTTGGTGTGCAATGAATCTAAAATATATGAACATTTTATTTTTATCATTACATTATGGAAAATACAATCACAATGTGCAATTTTTTTTAGAAGGACCTGTATTACTGTCCAGTGCTTTGTCATGTGTATTCCTTCAAACCAATTATGTGACAAATAAAGCTTTAAAGGGATATTCCGCCACCGGAAATCTTAGTCGCTTTTAAACATTATGCTAGCAGGCGAGATGCTACTGGTCTAATCCGTTTCAATGATCTATGCTAGGCTGAAGCTAAAAGTTGTATCGCCAGACTCACAGAATGGCTGGATCAACGGGAAAAAGGTAAATATCAATTGTTTTGCTCGAGGGGAGGTGGAAAATGAGCTTATTTCCAAAAATGGCGGAAAATCCCTTTAAATGCACACTATGTCTACGTTTTTTAAGATGATGCCAGGTAGGAAGACAATTCTCAAAGTATAGATGGCATTCATTGAGATGTAATCAGAAATATGTACTGACATCACTTGTGCACATTTCTTGCGTGTATACAGTATCATTTTAAATGAATATTGAATACTTTACTGGTACAACTACATTTCACATAACAAATTGCACCACCTTGCACCTTGTTTTTTTCATAAAGCACAAAACACAAGGCAACACATAACAACCGCATATAGGCACAAATACAGACACACTCAAACAAGCACCAGGCATAGCTCAAATAATGGCAAAGGATTAGCAGCAGAGAAAAGAGTTATGGATTAGCTTCTCTTGTGATACAGCTACAGAGTGCCCCCCATATGTATGCCAGAGCACCTCACACATGCACATCAAGTTAAAGTAATGTGGAATCAATTCTTCAACATTTAAGTTTTACTTGGTGTAGGCCATGTAGAATCATGTTGTTCTATGTTGTACTGAGAGTGGTCTACTGTAGTTTGCTGTATAAAGGGCTAGAAGAAGGAGATATGAAATTCTCTATTCCTCTAGCTGGCGAAACCAGCACAGATCCAGCCACGGAGAGGATGCAAGTATGTTCTGCTAATAGTTCATAAATTTATAATATTTGCTTCCCTTTGCCCTAATGTGTGTCATCACATCTTTTTCCCTATTCTCATCACACACCACAGTCATACACAGTCTGCATAAAATAACACACAAAAAACAACATAAATACAGTATAGTCACAAACATACACAGCACCCTCCACATTTATTGGAACCCTGGTGAGGTTTTCATGATAAACACTTCCGAGTGTATAGTTTAGAGGAACAGAGAAACATGGCTGTCATTGCTGAAGTCTGACTTTAATAGTTTATGAAGTCATCTCTCTCTCACGAAGAAAACTGTCTTTTCATAATCTTGAAGAATACAAAGCAAGGGATTTCTGAGCATTCCTCTTTACATAATTTCTCCATATCATACAGATTTACAACGTCTTCCGATATTGTCCACTTTAGCTCACTGCCTATGAAGTTCAGATCAGGGGACTGAGATGGCCATGCAATAACCCATTTTGTGTTCATTAAAGCAGCAGTTAGCAAGGCTGGCAGATTGAAGGGACAACATTTCCAACATTTTGAATGTATACAACTCTCATGCCCCTCCCCACTACCACTGAGCACCTTCTCATCGAGTTTGTGCTTGTTAGTGACATGTGCATGAACTGTGATCGACAGTCAGGTCTGCCAATAATCATACAGCCTTGGGCTTACTGGACCAGAAGAGCCGGGAGAGATGGATTTTTGTAAAAACAAATAACGGGCTCTAGGTGGAGGTAGAAGCGAGTTTTTTCTAAAACCGACTGATTTAGGTTGTTGTGTCGGCATATACTGTCGGTTTTAGTGAATATGATCAAAAACATCTTGCCAACTGCAGCTTTAAACCATTTTTGTGCTGATCTGGACATATGTATTACCTCATTGATCTGGACATATGTATTACCTCATTGATCTCATGGCAGAGATTTCTGTTTAAAAACCTCAGGTATTTCATGGAGTTCACAGTACCATGCACCCTAGGCTCCCAGGGCCTTTGGAATAAAAACAACCCCACAACATCACAGCCTCTCCACGCTACTTATTGGTAGGCATGGAGTTCTTTTCAGTATAGTCATTCTTGTAAGTACGACGCACTTCAGTGTTTGTTGGCAAAAAGCTCCAATTCATCTGAACATAAAGCACAATAGCATTTAGTATAGGCTAATAACATTTAGCAAATCAAACCGTTTTGCAATTAAATGGCAATAAATGTTTTTTTGCTAACACACATGTAAATAACATAACATAAAGGTCACTTGGGGAGTTTTTGGAGACCTACTGGCCCCAAGATGCTAGATTTTTTTCTGATACTCTCCAATAGATTTTTAGCATCTCTCACCATCATCCTCACTGTGCATGGGTCAAGAAGGTCCTTGTCTAGGCATGTTTGTCACAGTTCCAGTTGATTGAACTTCTTAAATATTGTTTTGTTTTTTACTGTATAGCCATTTCCAAGCAAAGATAATTGGCAAAGATTGGCATTCATTGATTTAGAGGGGTCAGCACATGTTCCCCTTATTTTAATTGTGTATTCTTATGTATTTGTGATTTAAATTGTGTATTCTTGTGTCTTTCCTATGTTGAAAAATTAGTAAAGCATTTGCAGGAAGTCATGGATCACTGCTTGAAAGTTCATAGAAGTTGAATTTAAATGGAAAAGGGGTGCCAGGAGTGCCAATAATGATAGGGTTGCCAATAATTGTGGAATTATTTTGTTAAATTAGGTATTTTTTTCTTTGAAAATAAATGTGCATCCCTTCAAGTTTCCCTGTCAAAAGATGTTTTTTTCATACTCACTTTTTGCACTCAACTTTACAGGTGCCAATAAATGTAGAGGTATGCAAAGTTTCTCAGCAAAGAAGTCATATTTTTTGATCATTGAATACGGTATAAGCTCATGTATATGTTTGCTTTGTGTCTTGACTTCTTTTATTTGAATTAATGTATATAGTATTTAAATAATTTGCTAGCAGTAAACTAAACCAAAATGATGCACAAGTACAGGATAAGTGCTATATTGTGGGTTTTGCTCCCTTCTGAAAAAAAAACCAGCAAGAAACCAGCTTATGCTAGTAGCTGGTTTTAGCTGGTCTTTACTGGTTTTCTTCCAGCTATTTCTGGCGTAGCTGGTTAGTCCACCAGCTAGACATCCTGGCGTGACCATCTGAGGAAGCTGGTCATACTGGTGTGACCAGCCTGTCGTGTGGAATACAGCTGGTGTAAGATGGTCATGCTGGTGACCAGCCTGCCAAGCTTGACATTGTTGTTGTAAGATGGTCATGCTGGTTTACTAGAATGACCAACATTAAGCTGGCATGGCCAATAAAAACCAACAATGTAGACCAGCAACGACAATCAAAACCAGCTGAATTACCGTAAGCTGGGTAAACCAGCTGAAGGTATGGTTTTCGCTAGAGTTTTGCTGGTCTAGCTGGTCAACCATCATAGGGTGGTCAAACAAGCTAGTCAATCAGCAAACCACCTTAAGTTGGTCAAGCTGTTTTTTTCAGTAGGGCTGTCACATATAGGATGAGAATGACACTTGGATGAAAGTGACTCCCAAATCAGACCAAAAGAACATCGAAAGGCTATATTTTATGAAATATTGATAGCTGTGTGTGAGATGAGTTGGAACATGTTTTGGAATGGGTGAAGGGTCCACAGACTCAGTGGGCAATGCCATGCAGTTGGCGCAGACCTTGGTGACAGATAGTGGCTATTTTCCTTCAGTTAAATGTCCTGTGCTTGATACAGAGGAGTGGACAGCATGAAAAGGTCCCAGGATGGTCATGTCCAGTCAAATATTTGAAAGGAAATAAATACTATCTGAAACCAGGTTTGCATGCAATAGCCCTTTTCTACCCACCTGTGCATGAGTCCCCTAATGTTCGTCCGGGGTAGGCTGTTAGGGTTGGAGGGGAGATGTGAGGGAAGCAGATGAAGAGGAGAACACAGAAAGAGTCAGATAACAAAGAAAGAGAATGATGATAGAACTAGAGGAATGAAAGTTAGAAAGAAGAAAGAAAGAAAGAAGGAAAGAACAGTTCTGTAAAGGACAAGAGGGTTGTCAGTAATCTGAATTATGAGATTGGAGTGTAGGAAAGCAGAGGATGAAATAATGTGCCATTTCACCTATCTTATGATCATGCCATAATGCTACCAAACTCCCCTTCAAAAGAAAGCCTTAACTTCAAAAAGCCCCTGGCACTAAAAGAAAATCCAACAACTCAGAATGTCAACAAATGAATTGAAACAAATTGTGTAGTGAAATCATTTTATGAATATAGCTGAATGCTTTACCAGATTTAAATAATCAGTGTTTTGTAGTAGTAGCCACAGGTCTGTGTTATCAAGGTAAATTCTTCTTAAACGCACACGCACACACACACACACACACACACACACACACACACACACACACACACACACACACACACACACACACACACACACACACACACACACACAAATAGGCTATACCTGCATACATTCACACCTACATACAGTACATAGAAATACACAAATCAATATGTAGATCTATACATCTATGGTAATTCTGCCCCTAATTACTCGCCTCCGCCTGCATCCTACACACACAAACAAATGTTGTGGCTCCCTCGTCTCAATCATGTCCTTCTGCGACACAAGAGATGATGTGGATGATCACATGCATAAATCTTTGTCTCTTAACAGAGCCAGGAGTATCAATAATCAGTGTTAGTGTAATAAAGGGCTTGATGTCTACCTAAACATTTGGTGGGAGTGTGCAGGTTTGTTAAATGATTTTGAAGGAATGTGCACAGCAGTTTGCCAGTCTCCTTTTCAGGTATTCTACCTACAGTACGATTTAGCCAGACCATTACATTCATGTGCCAGGAAATAAGTGAAGTAATACTCAAAGCACTGACTATAAAAGCCAATGTGTGTGTGGTCCTCACAACTGACCAAATGAAAGGCTTGTGCAACATATATTTTACTGTACAAAAAAAGGATGGCAATCTCAGACTTGTGGTATTTGAACAGGTCTCTGAGAGATCTTTTATTTCATGAGGCAGATTATCTGCACTGTACAGAGGAACATTTGCTGGTGGCAATTCATGTAAGGCTGATACCACTTCATGTAAGGCAAACACTTGACAATTCAATTATTTAATTCACGGAGCCTGATTCAATTGTGTGCTCTGTGTTATCATTATTGGAAGACACACAGATGATAAGGAGATAAAAAAAATCACCATGTTTGGTTTTGTAGTGGAGAATCATGCTGTGTCCATGCCATGCAAAGTAAAAGAGACACTGTGTCTCACTGTATGATGCACATGAGAACATGCCAGACTGAAAATCAAGATGTGTGTGTTTAATATGATGAAATCGCTGGACAACGTTCAAGAGAAGAAATACTGCTTGAATAGGTCACCCATATTGATGTAAAATTAAGCCATTTCAGCTAAAGAACATTCACAAAATGTGTGGAAACAATTCCATTAGAAGGGCATTTTTGGATTTTAAAGTAGACAGTAGGATGTTCATCTCAGAACTCAGTAGTGTTACTAGAGCACCTTCACCCTAACTCAGAGGATACGTTTTTTGACCGGACAAAATTCCCATTAATATTGCAGAATACCGGACATACAGAAAATCTACTGGACGTTTGTTTTAAATAGCCATATAATTGCCTATAGCCTACATTGCAAACTGTCATAGGCTGTAGCCAACATAATGCTACACAAACACAGCAGTGGAGAATTGACTAATCCCAAACCCCGCCTCCCATTGCTACTATTGTTGCTAGGTCAGTCAAACAGTACCGGAGCTGGCTTAGAACTTCAATGGGAGCTGTCAGCATGTCTGGACAAATGAACACTCAGAGCTACAGTATTTTGGGTATTTAAGGATCTGATTTCATTTAATATCAGTCTCAGGACTTCATCTCATAGAAGGATGTGTTTAAAATTAAAATCAAGTTTGTCAACCAACAAAACTAATTTTGGTATTGTGGATAGGGAGGGTCCCTACATACAAACTTAAGTATTGTAAACTTTTAAAGTGTACAGAGAGGTTATAACAAGGTCTGTTTCTGAAGGCAGCGCATTGCCTTACTTCATGTTCTGGTAGCAACTTCTCCCAGCGTTGTGCAGATCTGGCTGAACATGATGCACCTTGTATTGTAAGATTCAGCCACCTCACCTTATAGGCCTACACTTAACCAGGAGAATCAGAATCTATTCTGCCAATGTCTTGTTTTGTACTTAATTGCATTTTTGGCCGTTTTAATCACATTATTATGAAAATTAAATGTATGCTATTTTGCACAATAAAATCTGATTCATAATAAACAGGCTAAATATAATAAAGAATGGCAACGTGAGTTAGATCATTATATTCTTAGTTCTGTCAGGTCCATACGTCAAGAACAACACAGACTATAAATATCTTAGGCAATTTAAATGAATATACTACGAATTAAATTTGGCGGTATGGCTCTGTTCAGAGGAGTACCCAGACCTTTCATGAGCACCATGAAAGAGCAGAGAGTCTGGGGACAGCAGCAGTATTAGGGGGCGCTCACACAGTTTAAGACTGAGCAAGCTAACTATTCCCCCATATGAACAGAGCGGCAACAATGACATAAATCCTATGCCATGTTATACACGACAGGGTGGAGCAGGGGAGGAGGTGGGTTGCAAAAAGCGAGCAGCAAGCAGTTAGGAACAACTAAGCAGCTTTAAATAAGGCGCCCTGTTTGGATGTAGCCATTTAGAAGCGAGGGGAGTTGACCAGCTGATGTGCTGACGCCCACAGCGGTTAGCAGCGTCATGACTACTTGCCTGCCAGAACTGACGCTGACGCTCAATTTGTGATTTCCTTGTATGTCATACTGTGAGAAGTACAGTAGGTTACCTGTTACAACGCTCTTAGCCATTAAGAGCCATTACTCTGGATCATTCGTAGATCTACGAGTTTTTTCACAACATTCTTAAGCAATGATGGTTTTGAGAAACAGTCCACAAATCTTAAGACGTTCGTAAGAGGGACTTTACGATGCTATCGGGAAACCGGGCCCAGGTCGGGACGAATGAAACATAAGCCTACAGTATCTCCCGAATTTTGTTTGCCACATTTGACAACAGTCAGCTTACATTTCAAATCATGGTAGTAAGCTTGAAAGAAACACATTTTGAAAAAAAGAAGAATGTTTGTGAACCTTTTTGTTTTGTTGTCAGCATAAGGTTATAGGCTTACTGTCGGCCTATCCTTGTCATGTCAAGATATATTTTGTGTATAGTGCGCAAATTTAAAACATAAACGAATAAATTAAATGAAAACTTTGGTTTTCACTGCCGGAGTCTACAGTATATTAGTGCCATCTAATCAGAACTTAAGCGTGCGCAATCTGCATTATAGAACTAACTTAAACAGATGAAATACTCAATGATTTTCACATTTACAGTAGGACTTTATCACTTTCAAGCCATGGCCTTTTGAAATTTGTATGCAAAAATCCAAAAATGTTTTTTAAACCCTGGCAGTTAGAGGGTTAATGAAGCAGGCTGAGATTTGATAAACGGGTCCATACCACACATAATAAGCCGTATTGCATATGATAAGCAGATCTGGCCCACGTACTTGGAGTATCATACAGAGCTGGGCCAGTCTTAGCCTCTACTGGCACCAGGTCCGTCAATCGCATCCAGACCAACTTGTGCGTTTGGATGCCGGAGCGGGTCCATAATAGACCTCTGAAGTTCGCCTACAAAAAGGATCCAAAGCTGCCATCTTTGCCCATATAAGGAGATCCGGGAGTTAATTGAAGCTAACTGCCTATGGCAAGTTGCATTGTAAATTAGCTAGTTACTGAAGTCATCATCAAAGTGTGATAATTGAAAATCCCTGTGTTATTTTCCCATAGAAAAAATCTCAAGATACCAGATCTCCTTATTTGGGCAAAGATGGTAGCTTTTTTGTAGGCGAACTTCAGAGGTCTATGCAGATCTATGCTGGATGTTGTGGTGGGTGTGGTCCAATTCCGGTGTATTTCCCAGTGTATTTTTGCTATCTAGATGTTGTGTAGAGATACTTTACAGAGTGGTGTTGTCATTCAAAGAAGAATTGATATAAGCTTCTGATTGTATGAAAAGAAAGCTGATTAGCATTCCCACTGGAGAAACCAATGCAAAGTGTGATGTGTGTCACTTGTGCATGGGCACACTCTGACAACAGATTCCTTGCTTCATGGCAGGAGGGGCATTTACATAGGCAATGTAGTGAGCAGTGTGTGGACAGGTGCACGGAGATACCTCCACCTCATTGCCCTGGAATGTACAGTGTTTTTCACTCCCGAGGGGCTCGCATGTTCAAGTGAGGATATACAATATGGCCATGGTGACTTATTTCAACCATCAAGGGGGACTGAACTCAGTCCCTCTGTGTTATCTGATTTGGAGACTGTTGTGTGGTCAAAACACACTTCCTGTTGTTACAGATGGGTCTTCTGCCTGACAGAATTAGACCACGGATCTATCTCTCCAGGGGGCGCCCAATAGCCAAAGACTGCTTACACCAGAAGGTGGTGGGACCGTTTTGTAGCCTGTTGAAAGACTGATTTATGCTTCTGCGTTGACTCCACACTATAACTATGCCTTCATGCCGGTATGAAACATTCAAAATTCTGTCGCCTGTGTCTGTGTTGCTCACCAAACTTAACCACAACTGCTCACAATGTAGGCTACTACTTCCTGGCGAAGTACTTATTTCAAAATATTATTGACAAATACACACTTTAGAAATGGATAACCTCGTCATTGTAACCAAAATATGTCCGGGTTAAATTGCAAAGCTGATGACCGTGAACTAGCATGTTGTTACTCCCCATAGTAGGCTGTTTGAAACACCGGCTATCAACACACAGGACAAGTTGACCAATCACAGTCTTTGCTGTCTGCATCGCCCCGACGCAAGGTTACACGCAGAAGCATAACAAGGCCTTAAGACCGCACAGGAGGACATGCTTGCATAGAGAGAGCATGGACATGGACATGCTGGTCATTGAATGGTTCACACACTCTTCCAAATGGTCAATTTGTGATTCAAGGTGATTCAGCTATGTTTGGGCATTGTGAGCACACCAGAGATACACTTATCCCATATGTCTTGTGAAAAGATACATTCTTACAGGTTACATTCTTACAGACTGGCTCAACCTTTAATTGTAACCTATGTTATAATGTGATGGTTCCATTACAGATTTGCACAGTATAGGTTCCAACATTCCCATTTCAACCTAGCCTTTCATACTTTGAGAAGCAATACTGTGAAAAAGACCGAGGGCTGGTAAATAGATTATCAGTTCAGAAAAAAACATGCTCAACTATAACACTATGCAACTATGAATCCTATAGACCATATATACTTAAAATATGTATGTGTGCTCCTGTGAGGATATGCATTTGTTAGGCATGGTTGTGCTGAATCATTTAGAAATTCAGAACCAATCAGCACCAAAGATAATCCAACTGCACGTGCATTTCACCCAATCAGGTCATAGTGTACAACCAGGCAACTCCCCTACCTGAAATTTCATGTTGTCTTAATTCATTGTACTTGTAGGCTTGCTCCATCGGCTTTATGGACGAGTGATAGATCTTCCTCAGTTTCTGCAGAGCAGCTGAGAGAAGTAGACACAGAGGGTAAGAGGTACATTTCATAACACGAGTACAATGAGTAAATATGTTGGGAATAAAACCTTTAAATTCAGATTTGAGATTTAAATGTGTGTGTGTGTGTGTGTGTGTGTGTGTGTGTGTGTGTGTGTGTGTGTGTGTGTGTGTGTGTGTGTGTGTGTGTGTGTGTGTTGTAATTTGGTCAATGAGCATAGGTAATGTATAACCTACCTGCATAATCTCCAGACTTTTCTTCAGAGGCCAGTCTCAGAGTCTCTTCAATGTGAGAGCGATCCCTCAGAATAGACGAGAGGACGTCCTCTTCTTCCTCTACAAAAATGTTATCATGCCTGGTTAACAATATATCTTTCCGTGTAGGATATGAATAGGCATCATAAACAAACACAAATGTGTATGTTCTATTACAACTAAATATAATTGCAATATATTACATACGTATATTATATATATACATATACACACACACAGACACACACTCCTCATACATTACTGTTAGAGGAATAGGAGTACAGTAAAGCCTCATCTTGTTCCTAGCCAGCACGTGTTTTCTTACCCTTTGTGACTATAAATTTAGCTCTGATGCTATGTCTAGCTAAGTTTAATAGTCCTGCTCCAATCCCTGGACTGGCTGCAATCATCTACTCTTGGCATACCTGAAGGAAAAGGGAACTCAACTGGTTGGGTACTGAGGTATAGCTGAGCCATGATTTGTTCATTTCTTAATACTGATAACAACAGTGTTGATGTACACACTTCATGTGATCTTTTCAAAGACACACAGAGGGAAAAGGATGAGGGTTTACAAATGAGCTGCAAATATCTGACCTTATCATGGCAGTGCTTACTGGTTCCTGCCCTGATTAATTTTAGTGTTGTTTCAGTCATCTCCTATAAATAGGCAACCAAAGGGGGCTTCTGAAGATGCCATGGTTTCACAACACTGAGAATTGAATATGAGTGCAGGGGGACTCCCCAGTTTCATAACAACCCTTGCAGAATCTCTACCCTCACCCACAACTGCCACCAACACCCCCAAGCCTTAAGCCATCTAAATTTAGTCACTGATGAAGCTTATTGAGCTGCTCGGACTGTCCTTGTAGGCCAAAGAACAGGCATTACTTTATGACCACCACAGAGATACAGAGCTCAGGTTACACCACAGGGCTGACCCTTCATCTAAAATTAGGCACAGCTGGGTGATTGCAATGGCTCACACTTTCAGACTAAATGGACTACACCGCTCTTGTGGCACCGCAAAATCCATTGTGGCCTTTGTGCACTAGTGCTGTGTATTTGACAACTATAGGCCTAGTGCATTCAGAAAGTATTCAGTCACTTTTTCACATTTCATTATGTTGCGGCATTCTTAAGCTGAAATTAAGTCTTCCTTCACTGCTCTACTTTTAATACCCCATAATCACCAAGTTACATTACATTACATGTGGCTCTGTACCTGTATTCTGCTAAACACACTGTGCTTGTGACTTCATACACTCAGAAAACTCTTCATAGCAAGACAAAGCATAGTTTGTTGTCTTCTACTACTTAAAAAATAGTTTCAGAGCAAAATGTAGGTGGAATGTACATCAAAGCAGAAACACTGACATTGAACGTTACTGAGCAGTTGGATTATGATTGTGCCACAACATTTATCACAAATAAATGCACTTCAGTCTGCTATCTGAAAATTCACAAAGCAACACTTGTTGTAAAAAAGCAAGGACAAGGCCTTGAAGAAATCAGAAAGGGGAGTTAGTGTGAAGTATAGGATGTGCATCTCCTGTTGCTCTGGTGTCTCAAATCCTCAAAGCAAAATGTAGAAATATAAATACATGGTGACACTACTTCACTGTAGACATTGGCTAGCTCTGCCTTCTAGAAAGGCGGGGAAAGAATAAAGGCCACTCCATTTGCCAGCACCCTGGAATGCAATGCAACACCCTCACCCCAGCTCACCCATACCTCAACTTCCCTTCCCCCACCTCCCGCTATTAACTGGGGTGGGAGAGCCTGGTGACCTCTGTCTGTTGAGGGAAAATCTACCCAAGAACATTGCACAGTTCCAGCTGGAAGAACCCATGGCACATATCGAGGTCTCTGAATGTGCACATTGGAGACTGTCAATATCTTCTCCAGAAGATACCTTACTGTACAGCATTAGAGCAAGGTTATCAAGATTTTACCTATTCCATAAGAAACCATTTAAATCTAGATGTATGCAACACTTCCAATAAGCGCTATCTCAAAAGTGCTGACAAACCTTTAATGTCTTGATTAGAATTTGTCCTGTGTAACTTATTTGTCTGATTATCTTTCATATACATTTTAAGCACTAGTCCTTTTCAATCCATGCCTTTTCATAATAGAACGGAAAAGCAAACATCAAAGTATTTCAAATATAATCACATAATTTGACTCCAATATCTTTGTTTACAGAGACATTAAATAGAAAAATGCTTGCAAGTTTTGTTTAGTTTTTTACAGTCTTGTGGTAATAATCTGCAACATGATTGTTAATATAATTGGCTACTAGTTTATTCAAGGGTCCACTAGCAGTGGACAACGGTCGGTTATATACAGTATAATGAATGAATCAGTTGCATCAAACAGAACATCTGAAGGAAAAATTGAGGTAATACTAAAATCTCAAATATAAAAACGTTTGAAGGTGATCAATTCACTCTATGATGATCTGAAACTCCTCCCAAAGGCGTACCTCATTGTACCTCAACACAAAGTACACATACTGTAGTACACCCTACAACACCTGACTGTTGAAAGACATCACATTATTTTAGATGAATACCCAGTATAATATATTAGAGCATGATAGAAAAGCTCTAACATGGCTAAATACTGGACCTGTCTATCTAAAAATGTATGCACTAACTGCTTCAGACTACTTGCTTGCTATCACACCTTCACTCGCTTGAATTTGTTTCTCTATTTTGGATTGCACCTGGTGTTGTCAGTCAACTTGGTACCCTGAAATGAGAGATCATAGTAGACCCATCTATTCTTTGGCATGCACAAGATTCAAAATAGGAATGGCCTGACAAAGCCAGGAGAACTAAACATTTTTATCTGGAAAGCTGCCTATAGTAACTTTAACAAAAATGAGAAATGTTTCTCACATTGTAAGAATCCTATACTAATTTACCCTGAAACACATGAACACATAACAAATGAAATGACACTAAACTTTAGGGATCTTCATATCTTTTAGGGATCTTTACACTGCACTGAACTGCCTAACCTTGCCTACTTGTTTTATTTAGAAGATTCATTGTCATGGGTAAACGTCTGAGCAGTCATCTTACTCTGAATCATCTGCAATGGTCTCATTACCCATACAGAAATGAAACCCCCCCCATGATCTCCAAGTAACGAATCAAATCCTTCATTCCAATCTAGCTATGTTAAACATAGACATCCCGCATGAGATCCTCATGGGTAATAATGCTTGATCAAAGTTCCAAAAAAGTAGCAAAACAACCAGGCGAATTATTGGAGTCGCCAATGTTTCATGACATTGAAATAGGGCCACCTGCCAAAAAAGGTTGGGAACCCCTAGGGGAACACCACCGTTGTCAAGTAGAGAATGAATTCAATGATGCCCCAATGTCCAGAGAAGGTAAAACCTATTCAAGGGGATCAGAGCATTTTGCACTGGCAGCAATGTCATTGGCATGTTTGCATTTTTGCCATTTTCTCTCAGCAAAGTTCCTGTTCTACAGTACTTTACAAACATTGTTAGTAAGTCAAGGACGACAGGGTTTTGAATAATTACTGTAGGTCTTGTGGATATAAACTAGATGTAAGTTATTAGTTATAAGATGCTGGATTATTAAATTGTTCTCAGATGCTTTCTGCTAAATGTCTTAATTATTTCACCTTGAGTCTTTTATGCTTTCTGTATAAATCTTTATTTTTAAATGATGTTATGCTTCCCTTATAAGTTTTTATTTTGTTTTGGAAATTGAAACCTGATGTGTGTGATCCCTCAACATGCCGGAGAATTGCACTCATGGTGAGTAGTACTGGTTTGTTCCTTTTAAGTACTACGTTCTGCCCCTGGTTGGGCAAAGGGAGATTCAGGTGAGTAGGGCCCCTGTTTGGGGATAGTTTTTGTTGGGTGGTAGTCAGCGTCAGGGACAGCTGAGCTATCGGCCCTGGACATTAAGGTCTCCCCAGTAAGAAAGGAAATATTGTGTGCGCACACAGATGGGCCTACGTCAACGAATCTCCAAAGAGTGGCAACAGCTCTAGGTGTTTGAGAAGGATCACTATCACTGGTTTGCTAAATTAGACTCTGGCAAAGTCTATCTGTTAAAAACAGACCTGTCTTCTAGTTATTCCACCTTAAGTCTTTTATGTTAATTATTCTTTATTGCTTTCTTTTTATTTTTTTTATTCTATTATTATTATTACTATTATTATTATTATTATTATTACTCTTTGCTCATCTATGCTTTTATCTGCTATTACTGTTTGGTTTTTGTTTATGTAAAGCACATTGAATGACCCCTGTGTATGAAATGTGCTATATAAATAAACTTGACTTGACTTGACTTGACTTGATTAAAAAAAGAAAAAAAGGTAGATTTCTTGTTGGGTCTTGTCACAGGTTTGATTGCTGTGAGTCTTTTGGTTCATTGTCTTATTTTTTAAACTTTATTTTTTAAATACTAATGTATTATGCATAATAGTTATACTTTGGTCAATCTATTGTTTTGGTCAACTTTTTACCTTGTGTATGAGCAGACATGAAGCTGACCTGAGCCTCGCTTGAATACAAGGGCAGGATGCAGCTTACTTGAGTTAATGGAACAGCTTTAGCCCCAAGTGAAAGTCTACGCTAGTTCAAGCAGGCTTAAGTGCTGCCTTCATTAGCAACGTTGATGTTTACGTTGACGTAGATGTTGATGTAGCTAACAGTTTGTGCTGTGAAATATGCACCATTATAACTTGTGATGCATGTGTATTTAGGCTTAACAGCACAGAGCTGGCAAAAGGCCTAAGGTAACATGATAATGTAAAATCTTGCTGGGACAGACGCTCATGAGAGTTCTTGCTTGGTTTTATCACTTGATGTTATGCCATCCGACTGCATTCCAACCTATAGTCAACTTAAGCTTTGTGGATTTAAATATTCTCATAATGTGTTGTCTATTGCTGCTTTTGATACAGTAAGTTAGATTTTAAACCGGGTGGTGGGTTGGACATAAGTAGTGCCATCAAAATGCCCGTCCAGATTCCCCCATTCCACCTTGATGCTTTTACACTCGTGACAGAGCTAAATGTTTCGCCTCTACTGTGACCCTCCTTGGTGGTAAAATTGGCGGGCCATGTTGACCCACCCTTCTGCTCCCTTCTAGAGGTTGATTATCAAAAATGTGACGGGTCTTGCAAAGGTGTGTATAGCCCAAGTATGACGATTTTCCATTTTGTTTGTTTTGTTGTTCTCTCCACATTATAATAGATCATTATCATAGATCTATAATAGATCATAAAACTGTCATTAAAACTGTGGATCTTGTCACTGATTGGTTATTATTTTGTTTTCACCCAACATATCAGGCAGTGTTCTTCTGGAACTCAATACATAATTACAAACTTGTTTAACATCACAATTATAATACTTTCTCTCACACACACAGACACATGTCTGTTTGTGACATAGTTTACATTCCCCCCACTAAATCATGGCCAGTGTCTATTACCACTACATCAATTGACTTCACAGCATGATGAACAATCAAGCCTCTCATTTAGAATATGTAAACAGTTATTACCCAGTTGCCTGTTTCCATGTGTGTCTTTCACTAAAGTTAAAATTCTTGTGTTTGAGTCTGAACTGACATGGGATTTCATCTTTTATCCACATGCTTTGTTGACTTTGTCGCATTATACATCAAGTTGAATCTTATCTTTAACATACCCTATAACTGGTTCAGTTCAAATTATGTTGTTGTTACATGCAAATTGCTAACTATGGCAATCTGTCTATGACTATAATTAATGAGAAGAGAGCAGGAGTTGAGCACTAGAATTGACAACTCTACATAGCAAAGTGTCACAGCACTCAGCAGAATGTTGTGTAGGCTGGAGTTCTAGCCCTGCAGAAGATAATGCATGGCCCTATAAGGCCAGCAATGGGGAATGGAGAGCGATTGTGACAGTGCAGAGAGACAGCAGCTGTGGTGTGTGACTAAAGGGTGGGGTGTGGGGCACAGAGAGGAAGGGGATCTATAGAAGTTTGGTGTTTGGTTACATGACGCCTTCTAATCTTAGGCACCTGATGGCCACCTGGGCCAACATGGAGAAGGCTGTACAAGGACAAACAAGGGTAAAACCATCATTTGCTGTACCATGCTGGTCAGTAACTAACAGTAGAGTGGGCTTAAATGCCAGGGCTCAGGGTTCTTATATCAGCGTAGCTATCAGTGAAGAGTATAAGGCAAACATACTTAACAAACAAGAAGATATAATAGGAACAATAACTACAATAATGAACACACTATCATTGATCAGGTAACTACAAGGCAGTGGGAGGTGAGATAAAAGAAAGAGAGGGGATAAAGAAGGAAAGAGAGCAAAGAAGACAGGCACACTTCAGTCCCTCTCTTCTCTATGAGCCATGAGTTTCCATCAGCTGGTGCCATGCTTCAGAACAGCTGACACACTATCACAGCCAAAAGTACACACAACCATACAAGCCAGTGGTGTGAATGAGAATATGTACAAGCATTACAGATAGAGTTGTAAATGTACTCCTTTGAAATAAAATATGCCAGGAGAAGACAAAAAGATAATTATGAGCATACTGTCATGTTCCGAGAGTTGTCTCATTTTAAACTAATTTTTAAATAGACTTGTCTGGAACTATGAAAGAGGACTCTATCCTGTGCTGAATAGTATGACCATTTAAAACAGTGTGTCCCCACAGCCAACCATACAAACTTACAACTGTCAGTCAAAGTGTCACTATACAGGATTTAGGCGCTGTTATAGACAGAGAAATCAAGAGCATGTTTTCCATTCAGCTAACAGTATACTTCCAGAGTTTTCCACAGCATGTTGCAACATGAACATATGATATGTTGACCTTAACAGTGATCTCCCAGTTTAGCTGTTTGTCTGTCTTCATCTATTTTTCCTATGTATTTCTAAAGGCAAAAATCAAATATTTAATCTGAAGGCAAGCACACATGGTGATACTTTTTAAAATACATTTACAATGCTGTCCACCTCCCCATACCTGCCCCAAACAAGAGCATCAAGAAACTAGAAGAAAAGCTGATTTGTACCTGCTGTGATGAGGAGCAGCAGAGAGAGCATGCAGCAGATGGAGACTGTGGGCTTCATGGTGGCTGCCAGGAGAATGTTCAGAGCATTTTGCTCTTTATATACTGTTGGAAAAGGTGAGAGGTACCAACTAGAGGGGCGGGGCTGAGCTGAAAGTAGGAGGGCAAGGTCTGTCACAAGGGCGTGTGCCTCTGAGAGAAAGTTTATAGAAACAAATACTGTAACTGCACAGGGGAAAATGTTTTGGTCAACGAATATCAAAGTGGATATCTATGAGTAAGTAAGTAGGCCTATACAGCACCAAAGTCATCATACCCCTTTGAAATAGCTACTTTGTCTTGAAGCCTGAAATCAAAACCCATTTTTTAAAAAACAATTAGCTGTACAACATCAAAATAATAAACTAGAATAACAGGGTTGGAAAAGTCATCATACACCTAATTTAATACTTTTTAGAGCTTCCTTTTGCTGTCATTACCGCCATCAATCTGTTTGAATATGTCTATAAGCTTTGCACACCTAGCTATAGATTGGGGAATAGTTGCCCAATCTTCCATGCAGAATTATTCAAATTCAGTCAAATTCTGTGGGGAACGGTGATGGACTGACTTCAAGTCAATCCTCAGATTTTCTATAGGATTTAAGTCAGGGCTCTGACTTGGCCACTCAAGGACATTCATCTTCCTATCCTTAAGCCACTGCTTTGTTCTTTTGGCAGTATGTTTAGGATCACTCGTGTTGGAGAGCGAATGACCTGCCCATCCTCAGCTGTCTAGCAGAGGGATGCAGGTTTTCCTCAAGAATGTGGGTGTACTTGGCAGCATCCATTTCCCCTTCTATCCTGTCCAATTGCCCAGTCCCCGCTGAAGAGAAACATCCCCACTCCCCACAACATAATGTTGCCCCCACCATGCTTCACAGTATGGTGTGTTTTGCTTGGTGTTTGGTTAGCCCCTGGAGTTCAGTCCAAAAAGTTCAATCTTAGTCTCATTTGACCATAAAACCCTTTTCCACATGGTAGAATATTCCAGATATGTTTTTGCCCTGAACTCCAGACTTTAATCCTTTGGAAAATCTGTGGATTGACTTGAAGAGAGCAGTCCATTGCCGTTCTCCACAGAATTTTGTTGACTTTGAACAATTCTGCAAGGAAGATTGGGCACGTATTCCCCGATCTAGGTGTCTAGGCTAATAAAGACATACCCTAACAGATTGATGGCTGTAATGAAAGCAAAAGGAAGCTCTACAAAGTATTAAATCAGGGGTATGATGACTTTTCCAACCCTGCTAAGCTACTATTTTATTTGTTTATTTTAAGTTTCAGAAATGTTGTCTTTTTTCATTATTTTTATGTTGAACAGCTAAATCAGTAAATACAACTGGAAAACGTTTTTTTCATTTCAGGCAGTAAGACAAAAAAAGTAACTATTTCAAAGGTGTATGATGACTTTCTATAGGCCCTGTATACTTATTACAGTCTTGTAATGCACTGTATGATTCCTCAGACCAACAGCCTTGACAGTGGGTGCACTTTGTTTTGCTTCAGTTTCTGCCAAGAGCACACATGTAACTCTTCTCTTAGTTACTCCCCACTGGCACCATAGTGGCCAGAATTCAATTTTTATGTCTCACTTTGGCCTATAGGACACTGACTGGATCTGATCCCTGTTATTTTAATTCAATGATCAAGATGTATCCCAATTGCACAATGTGGCCTTCTATGAGCGTCTTGTTTACTGTTAAATGGAATTATTGTATTGCTGCTATTTCGCTTTGGACAAAAGTATTTGGTAAATACCATAACCATCATCATTATTGTAAAGTTATAAATCAGTTGGTTTTATCACATTTTTGATAGTTAAGTGGAGATTTTTATTTAATTCCAATACTTGTTTTTACAAGTCTGCACATTGTTGACGTATCAGGAAAGAAACATAGCTATTTAATATGTTAGGAAGCTAAGGTCCTAATTAGCTCAATTTAATACTATAACCCTAGTACATGGAACAAAATGATAACCCCACACAGTGTTTAAATTACTGAGCATGTGGTGTACAGTATGGTTAGACAGGGTTAAAAGAGAGAGTAGAAGTTTGCTCATAGCAGGTCCTGATTGGAGGGAAATGTAACACTTTACACTGAACCCACAATTAACAACAACAGACTGTAAAAAAACAAAGTACAAACTTTATTATTATGTCTTTACAAAGGCACACGCCTCTTTCCCCAGTTAAAAAGAGAATAAACCCAATCAAAACAAAAAGTAAACCACACATTTTGACGTCAATGAAAGATACTGTCCGACAAATGGTAAGAAAAGGTAACAGAAAAGATGAGTGGGAGTGGGTGATTGAGAGATGACATGATGATATGAGATGTCTCGCACCTCCCACAGAGACATACAGGTGTGACATGTACAGAACAGAACAGTGTTCAGAATAAAATACGTTTTGAAGGTATATCTCTAAAAAGGCAAGACTCTTCTCTGTAGGCTTCAGTAAGTGCTTCATGATTGAGTATAATCATTTCTCTCCCAACAGACATTTACACATATGATATGTCCTCTGGGTTCATGAGAGATTTAGAACAGAGGCCACAAATATATATATCATAAGAAATTGTTAGCGCTTCTTATTCAATGCTGTATGTGGAAACAGTCAAGAGTGAGATGAAAAGTTCACCAATTGAAGCTTCAAAGATGCTTGAAATCACAGTTGTGAAATCCAAGCTTGATCGCCCAATATTTATTTTAATCATAATATTTCACCTTTGACATCGTAAAATTGAACTCAGGTTCTGTTTTTTTCACATCACAAACTGGCAAGGCCTATAGGACAGCTTCGTTGGAAACTTCCTGCAGGTCTCAAGGCCACTGCTTGCATCAGAAAGCTCAGGGACCACGGAGAACCATTCATGAGAGCATGATCAGGAGGTCAAAGTCCTCCATTTGCTTACAGCTAGATACATGCACATCAGTTGCAAGCCAAATCCTATACACACACACCAATGTAAAAGGAAGAGATGCACAAATTCCAATAGAGTTATGTGGAATGTTGGAGATGGGTAGGAATGTCCCTTGCGGTATTTGTAAAGATGCGCTGAATTTGATCCTGAGGGGTATTTCACAAAAGCAGAATTAAGACATCCAAGATAAGTGATAAAGCTTAAGCTAAAGGTTTGGCATAGCATTGTCTGGTCATCCCTGCTCAACTCATTTCACTAACGCCAATCCAGGATGAATAGGAGCAACTACAGTATGTCAAGTTATTCAGGATATGTGCGTGTTCTCGTTTCTCCCTCAAATAACTCACAGTTGGAATAAAAAAGACTCGGAAAATAGCATCATTCACAAAAAGTGAACATCCGCTTTTGATATAGACTAACAACAAAGTAAAGTTTCCCTCTTTTGAATGGGGAATCATGACTATTTCTGTAACATAGTGGGAGTAGGTGTGGTAGAACAACTAAATGCAAATTTACGTATGCACCCACGTGTGAGAGCTTCTTTGTCTTGGCGCGCAATGTCATTAAGGAAGCGCTTGCCCCCATTATTTTGTCTTAGTTGAACCGAATTAGTTGAAGCGCCTTCGAAAAATTGTCCCTCCCTTCCAATGAAGTACTACAGTAGACTATTCATCAAACTATAACAAAGTATGTTATTATAAAGCCGCCATAATTTAAATTATAACCATATGGTATTGGGCAGACATTCTGTTGTGTTTTGCGAGTAAACGTAAGTAGCCAATAGTACATAAATGAAATACAGCTCTTAAAAAATGTCCATGGAGGTCTGATTTGAATGACAGCTAGCTGAACCGATCAGATAATGTAATTACCATTAGAATTAACTTAGCTAGGCTTTTAGGCTAGGCCCAGATAATAAATTCCCATGGGAACTTATGTGCCACCTCTTCTGTGAAATCAAATCAAGGCTAAATTCATCCAGGATAACCCAAAATCACAGCTTAATCCCTTATCTATGTTTTGTGAAACACCCCTAAGGTCTTAAATCTGCAAAGTCATCTGAGTACAATAGGACATTCCATCAGGAACTCTTCAGTGTCCTCAATTTGATGAGAGGAATAATCTGAGAGTTGCTGTGATTCATCACATAGATTGATTAAGTGCCCAACTGAAATCTCAGAGTTAATCAACAAAGGCCTAGCTCCCTTTCCCAATTAACATCAGGGCCTCTTAACACATCAGCACCTTTGTTTTACACACACACATCCCCGCACATGCACACACACACGCCCGCCCGCCCGCCCGCCCGCCCGCCTTTAAATGGCTGATAGTGTCTTCCCACTAGGGGCTGGATCTGCTGCATTAGGCATGATTTCAGTTGGGTCACCACTGACAACCTCTCAGGGCACAGACTAGCCCTCATCTCATAATACAATGATCTTCAGGAAGGCATGTGCAAAAGAATGGACTCAAGGAACATGAACACTGAGAAACATTCATACAAGAGAGCAGAACATAGAGTGCATAGAGTGAAGTGCGCTGGTGTAATGCTGCTCTACCCTCTTCAGCACATGTGTAAACAATACTACAGAGGACACAGGTAGTCCTCCTTCAGACAGAATGCACACATACACAAATATAAATCAAATCAGAACATACGCCCAAGAGAAAAATAAAAAAAAGTATATAAAGGGCAACTGATGGCCTACAATTCACACACAGTAATGTGAATGCAAAAGTAGTGCTAACCTCAACGTTTACAGATTCATGGTAGCTTGTGTCTCTACAGATGTGTATGCATGAGTAAGTGCCTTCTCAAAAGGCAGGAAACACACACATGCGATAATACAAAAGGCCTTACAGGTAGAACCCCCTGCTTTTTAGCTTATTCAATTGAACATATTGGTAATGAATGGGAAACATACAAGTTCAATTCAAAACAAAACTTGTGTCATCTTCTCTGAGGATGCCAGGTGGTGCCTGAACTATAAGAGTGAACACTAGGAACCCAGCCCAGTGTAGCATTCATTCACAAAACAGTGTGAACATAACTGTATGTGACAGAATTGAAAAGAAAGCTTAAGTGCACATTCCTGCTGCATCCAGCTGCTGTTTGATCAACAGAAGCCCTCTGGAAGCCAGTCATGCTCTTGAACACTGATGATATTTTCTAAAACAACAAATACATGACCATACTTTAGTGATCAGTCACATACAATGGAAATTGCGATAAAAAAAAAAAAAAAAAAATCCCTGCTTTTGGAAGCAAATGATATTCTAAAAGTAATGAGCTCACAGTGTCATGCTGAACATAACCTCTTACTGATAAGAGATTATGAAAATGAGCATAGCACGGCCAAGAGAAGAAAATACAAGATATCTGCCCATGGGCTGTGGGTCAGTAAAGTCTGTGCACCTCAAACCACTTTGAGTGTTCACAGGTTCTAGGAGTGCTGGGGTTGAATGTTCAGTGTAAGGTCACATTTAATGAGTCCATTTAGCATCCTGAAGTAGTGGAAATGTGTACTTCCATAACCTCAGAAAGCGATGCAACTCCTATCTTACCGTGGGAAACTGGGTATTCATATGCATGTTAGTCTTCACCTAACATGCAAGGACCACAGTAGCAGAGCTTTGTGGTCATGTGTTCACTTTGCCGTACCCAGTTGTATGTGTCCAAGTGAATTTGTCTATTAATGGGTGGCATGTGAAATCATCACCCATTATCTATTTTGAGTGGATCAAGGCAGTAAGCTGTCCTTTAGCTCTTCAGTGTCAGAAGTTGTCTCAGAATCTGCTGGATCAGCGAGGGGGCGCACAGGCGTTACAATCACTGCTTTCCTCTGTTCTGCCTCGGCTATGGTCCGCTCTTGTGTGCCCTCAATGTGCTGGATGGCCTGGATGAGAGCAAAAACATGACTTGGAGTTAAGACCTTGACTTAGAAAATGCTAACTAGTGTCTTGTCAAATAAAATGTTTAATGAGGTCATTGACAGATATCACAAGAAGAACATCATAAGAATATGAACAATGTTTTCGAACAATGCACTCTATAGTTTCTGTTCTGCTAGAGCACAAGGACAATTTAAGTTCACCTTAAGATCTCAAAATTCTTCTCCATCTATTCCTATCTTGCCTTATTTCTCCTATGGGTCAATGTTTTTTTAGGTCACAGGAAGTTCTTAAAAGGTTGTGAGTACAGGTGTAAAAGTTCGCAAAAATCATGGATTGGTACGTATCTAGACTCAGTTCATTTTTAGTACAATAATGGGGAAATGTATTAAATAATATTGCTGGTTGCTTATTATGAACTTTCGCAAACATGAACACAAATGATTATACAGACACACACGTAGGCCTATATATGGGGAGTGGCCCAGCACCAACACAATTCAATTAGTAAATTGTAAAAAAAGTAGTCACAAGAGGCACTCACTTCCTTCAACAAACCCACGTTATGGAATCAAAATAGACTCAAATGTTTTGTACGTCTATATCAGGTTTTGAAACTGTAGAAATTAATTGTAGCTGTAAAAAATATTTGTTTACGTAATTGTCATAGCACAAATATCGGATCAGAAATGGACCAACTTTAAAATCCTGTTGATGACAAGGGCTGTGTCTGAAACATCAGTACGCACACTGGGCAGTGTGCATTTTCCGGAAGTTACGTCAGAATAGACTGTCCGAAAATCAAGCGCTCTCACTAGTTGGGTACTTCGTTTGGCGTGATTTCCAAGCGTGCATCGATGCATCTTTTTTGCCCTCAGATATCCCATAATCCATTGCGCAGCGCAGGTCAAGCTCCACATGTCATGCAAATCGTCAACACACCCCCCTCCCCGAGTCAGGTGACGCCAACTAGTTAGTGCTGTCCAAATGTAGGTAGGGACACATACTGAGGAGCAAGCTAACTAAGACGCTACTGGAAAGAAGGTACTATCCAGCGTGCACGCTTGACTTCTGGACACAGCCATTAAAAGCCTTTCATAACCTTTGCCCTCCATACACATTCCCATGCACTACGTTCATCTACAGCTGGATTATGGTCAATACCAAACATCAGGCTCACTATAATGGGAGCAAAGACCTTCTCCTATGCTGCACCCAAACCAGTGTTAATTTCTTTAACGAAAAATATGACGAAAATGTTTCGTTAACAACCTTTTTTCCATGACTAAGACAAGACGTTGACGATCTTTGATAATAAAAACTACAACAACATTTAGGTTTCGTTTTTGTTGACGAGACTAGACGTGACTAAAATGTTAGTGATGTGCTATTGGACATTCAAAATGCATGATATTTTCCCACAATTGTGCTTCTAGTCTGTCAAAATGCATCCCTGTTTACATTTCAGCATTTGCTGAGCGAGTTTTTAGCATTACAGGTGACCTCAGCCGTGGTCGTTGAAATTGAGCAAGAGTCATTTCAGAGAGAAGCGCTTTCCTCAAACTCGAGATCTCAAACTCGAGATCAGAGCCTAATTCTGCTTTGGGAATATGTGTGTTCATTTTGAAGTTCCAGAAAATACCATTTTCACTTACTTGTCCTTAACAAAAGAAGCTTTATGAACATGCTGAAAATGCATTGTAATGCATTACTATCTAGTCAAACTTTAATTTGTTATTTCTAAGATTACACAGCAAATATTTAGAAGATATTTGTGACTGCAAACCGAAACCAGACGTACGGGTTAAAATGTTGAATTTCACGTTTTCGCATAATTCGACAGTATACAGTCTACACTTTCATATCCTGAACAAATTTCACGGAAAAACATACATTTTGTTTCCTAGACCCGATGAAGATTCAACACATTATATTCATGCCCGTTGTCCACATCGCTTAAATAGGTGATTTTCTCCTCTTTTGGCACATCGTGACGGGAGAACCATGCCAATTTTAGATGCGGTTATCTTAGCGATAGTTAGATTGGCCAAATATAGAGAGAAGCGCTTTCCTCAAACTGAATCGAGATCAGATTTAGTAGCCTAAATTCTGCTTTGGAAATGTGTGTGTTAATTTTGAAGTTCCAGAAAATAAACAAAACCACATTGGGCAAATATAGAAAGTGTTGTTTCTTGACTTAGTAGAATGGTATTTACTCCATGTCACCATGTGTAATGCACTTACTACCTTAGTAGATCAGAAAGGACGGCATAGCAGCATCTCGTAGATGGCAGAGTCTAGTCTAGATATTCAACTAAGATAAGGAGTATGTATATTACAGATAAAAGTGTTAAGAGTGAAATGTTGCTTTACGAATTTCAACACTTGATACAACCCGTCACCTTCATTTCAATTTCAGATACCTGTATTAGCCTAATTGAATTAGTTTAAAAAGAGAAAACATTTAGTCTAAAAGTAATGACTAAAAGTTAACTAAAGTGTAAGGACTTTTCGTCGACTAAAACTAGACTAAACTATGAAGGAAAACAATGACTAAAATGTGACTAAAACTAAAAAGCATTTTCATTTTAAGACTAAGACTAAATCTAAAATAGCCGCCAAAATTAACACTGACCCAAACTGTGGAACTCACTCCCCTCACACGTCTGCACTCTCGACTCCATCTCACAATACAAGACGGCTCTTAAAACTTAAATGTGCCTTTTACTACCACTTTGTTTTTTTTTGTGTGTGTGTGTCTTTATAAATATCTTCAGTGTTGTGCACGTTCACACTCTTCAGTAACTAGTTCAAAGTTCAGTTCACACAAGTGCAAAGTGAACTGTTCACGTTCATAGTTCACCATTTTTAATTTTGAACTAGTTCAAATTCAGTTCATTTGAATAAAAATCTGTTTCTGACGGAATATAGGCTACAGCCACCTGTTGTTCTCATCTAATTGAGAATGTCCGTAAATGGGCTTTATTTCGCTGGGCAGATAGCCTACATTTCTTTTAGGTCTATGGCAGATACCGATGCCTAATACATGCGGATGCGCATTTATTAATAATTAATAATAAATGCGTCAGCTGTGCATGCCTGACAGCAGAAGAGTGTAGGCTAGTTTTTACACCGGGAGTATGGAGGAGGCTGCCTTGCTGCATTACCTGCTGCGATGGAACTGTTCAGTGACATACTGTAGGGCTCTTTGAACACGTTATGCATCCCTCTATCGTCACTGACAAGTGCAGAATCTTTCCGCGATTGCATTCAGCAGCGGTTCTGTGTACAATGCATCATGCGTAACGTGATCATGGGTAATGTAGTAAGGTAGTGCAAAGCTGTAGTTTAGGAGTGGCGCCCGTGGGCAGTGAGTGTGACAACGACATACTGTATCTAAATTGCCAGCAGATAGGGTCACTCGACTTCTCAGGACAAAATAAATTCCGTAACGTTTAATTGGACATCAACAGTGACGTTCGTCGTTCATTTCCCAAAATCTGAGCGAATTCACGTTCAAATTCATTATTTACAAATGTGTTGCGTTCAGTTCAGCGTTCACAGAAAAATGAGCGTGTTCAATGAACACGTTCTTTTGAACTCGTTCATGCACAACACTGAATATCTTACCATTACAAATATTATTCTACAGTTGTAAATCTATGTTCTATGCACAAAAAGGCTGTCCTACAGTACAGTTACAAATCTTTTCTGCAGGTACACAGACTTTTGTGCCACCTTGGGGCTCAAGAACATTAATTCATGTCTTTAGCAATTATTCTGTTGGTAAGTAATATGCATTATTGTCTACATCTTCACAAGACAAAACAGTTATAAATCAATGTTCTCTGCACAAAAGGCTGTCCTACAGTTACAAATCTTTTCTGCAGGTACACAGACTTTTGTGCCATCTTGGGGCTCAAGAACATTAATGCATGTCTTAAGCAATTATTCTGTTGGTAAGGAATATGCATTATTGTCTACATCTTCACAAGACAAAACAAGGAGGCAAAAATATAGTCATATAGCCTACATTGCCAGGACCTTATGTGTAACTTATTACACGGCTCTTCAGAGTGCTGCAGAAAGTACCATTCACATGAATGGGCTTTCCCAATGTTCGCAGGTCTGTTAATTAGCCCTTTTCACGGTGATGTCAAACGAAGCGTTGCTGGGTATCCTCCAGCATGTCCAGCCGCCAAATACTACAGAAGAAGAAGAAGAAGTATTCATGGGTTTCATCAGGTCCCTTTCCACAGGTGTATACAATCAAGCACCATGCAGTCTGCATTGATAATCAAGGTGCTTGATTGTATACACCTGTGGAAAGGGACCTGATGAAACCCATGAATAATTTTCTTCTTCTTCTTCTGTAGCATTTGGCGGCTGGACATGCCGGAGGATACCCAGCAACGCTTCGTCTGACATCACGTGAAAAGGGCTAATTAAGCAATAAGCCGAGAGGCCGTGGGTTATACTGTACTATACTAATCGAACAGCTAAGGGGCGTTGTTAGGCACGACGCGAGGCGGATTATACAGCATATCCCACAGACTCGAGTGGCTTATTGCTTTTCTAAAACGGTTACTACGTCGATCTAGCAAGATTTCATGAAACGAAGGCACAGCAACGAAAATGTAAAGATGTATACATAGATAATCATCCGTCCGCCAAGAAATATATTCCCTCCATATGAATGTTTGCCATGCAACAATGAGACGCAGCCATTCTTTTGTGCTAGTTTTGTGGTAGCGCATTACTATAGAACGAAATGCGGTCAAGGTGTGAGGTTATCGTGATATTTACAACAGCATCCAACGCGATTCAGCCAATCACAATCAAGGACCGGAACTATCCGTTTTGGAAATCTATATAATGACCGCTGCAAAGTATATAATGACCGCTGTCAATGGCAATGGTTTTGTGCTTTTAATTCACGTCTTTCATATCAATCTGCAACAAATCCGTTCGCTGGTTGCAATGGAATTTCATTGAAAGTGAAACTCAGTTAGGTGTTGCCTGGCAACATGTTTGTAGCTGTCAACCATGGCAAACTATTTATTTTGCTAGTTCTAGCAGAAGCCACGAAACAGTAGCAAAGTCATTGCTAAAGACACACTGATTTAAGTTTCTTTTCTCGTTTTGGCAAGTAGCCGTATGATAAGCGGGATGATGTATAGAACGCTGGTCATTATCGGAAAGTAAGTCCCTTCAGGACTAGGGTTGGGCACCGAAACACGGTTCTAGTATGGAACCGGTGCCGACGCAAACGGTAGTAACCATACCGAATAACAACGTGAATTTCGGTGCCTCATTTTGGTGCTTCATTTAAATGGCGTTTTTTTTTTTTTTTGACGATGCATCACTGCACGTCATTCGCCATATCTAACTTCTTGCTCTGATAGCACTACATCCACATACAGTTAGCCAACATAAACAGATGCTTAAAGCAGAGGGATGCACCACATAGCCTACGTAGATTAGTGGACAGTGTTTGAGAGCTCACGTGAGCCCATGTCAAGTAGCTCGTCAAAATCTCGCAGTACGCCTACACAAAAGACTATAACAACATCAACAGTATAGCCTACTTTACTCAATAACCTTGCTAATGAGCTAACTGGCATCTATTTGAAATGTTATCAGCAAACTGTAATGTGAAAACGTTGTTTCTCCTTACAACATAATTACATTACATTATTTTTTCATATGCATAAGGCCAATACAGTATCACAATGAATATGAAGATCACGCTAAATGTTAGCTTGCAAAACCATAAATATGCAGGTGAGGTTACAAACATACCTCTATGTTGATATCGATATCCCTGTGCTGTCAAATAGGCTAACCATCTCCGGCGTAGGTATGGCTATTTAAGCTGCTCATACTATGTTAGCGCATTGGCTAGTTGCTTTTTTTTTTTTTTTTAATGCCTGCGCTGGGAATCACAACACTTCAACATCAGCACATGTAACATGTTCAAAACTATTCCGTGTTATGAGGGAAGTCGGGAAGACATATTTCTTGAAGCATTTGGGAACACACTGAACGAACTTGAAAGTCCCTCACGTTACTATAGAAATGCGTTTGACCTGGCAGTTCTATGGCAAGCCATTTTAACATAGCCTACAGTACCTTATAGCAAGCCACCTAGGCCTATATGAACATGATGGCAAGCTGTTTTAACATTTAAATATATTATGCATAGAAACAATGAGATCTTGATAGTAAATTGAGTATAACAGTTCAATTTCATATTTTGTGTGTGTTAAAATTGTTATTATTGGGGTAACCATATCTTGTTGGAGTGAACATATGGAGCTAAATATAAGATAAGATGCAGATACAACACAGCCAATGCTGGAAACAAATGAGGTACTTGAACAGTCTTCCCTTCCGTGCATATAGCCTATTCATGCTAGACCATTTCATTGTAAAAAAAAAAAAAAAAAAAAAAGGAACCGGTTCAGGCACCGCTGTTGGGCAGGAAGCTCACTGCTTTGGGTTAGTGTGTGCTTCGCCTACCTGTGTATTCAATGTGTGCTGTATGTGTTCACTAATTCACGAATTGGGATAAATGCAGGGACCGAATTTCCCTCACGGGATCAAAAAGTATACTTATACTTATGTACCCTGCAAAATAAATAAATGAACTAGAAAAGCACTCTGAGAGCGCAGACCTCAGGCAAGTGAAAACATAACCGCCTCCAGGATCGACGGTGATCCGGATCACTCCCAAAATGTAATCGTTAGATTTATTGTCCTGCCTACCACTAAGGTAGCCTGGGTGTTCCCATACTGCCTAGCGCGGTGATTTAATTCACGCTGCTAAGGCAGTCTGGAAACTAACACCCAAATTTTCGCCTGATGTTGGTGACCAATCACAGAACAGGGGAGAAAGCAAGACCATGATGAGCTATGCACAGACACATTTGATAGACATCCGTGGCGCCCAATGAACAGATCTGGGCATTTTTGCAAATACGAGAAAATGAAAATCTGGTTGCCAGACCACGTCTCATTCGAGATGTGGTAGGCACTAGCCAGGCTACCACTAAGGTCCAATTGATAGAAACAACCCCAGCTTATTTTTTTGGTACCTGAACAAAAAAAGCACATTTTTGTTTTCAAGTGATTTTGAAAGACCAGAAGTCATCTCCCATTAGGGTGGTCCTTCTATGGGGTCAATTTGGGGAAATGTTCAACACTCATCTCCTATATGTGTTAGGATATCAATAAAAACACACTGTGCAAAGTTTTGAATTGTGAACTTCCTACAATATCTAGAGGTTGCTCAAGGTCTTTGAATACTTCAATCAGAAAGCTTTCTTCTGTTCATCATAGCAGTCAGCTCAGGGCTCTTTCACTGTAAAAATTAGAACTTGCCTTTTGTCCTGCGAACTAAGGTTTGTAAGTAAATATAAATAAAAAAATTAGGAAGACATGGTTAACTAGAAAAAAACAATTGATCCAACTTTTTTTGTAATTGCATCTTGCAAACTTGCAAAATTAAGTTGACTCAACTTAAATATTTAATTGTATGTATCAGTGCAGTCTTCCCTGAAGTTATTTCAACTTATGACATAAGCAAATGTATGTCTACTCAGTTTCATGACTTAACACAACATAAAAAAAGAAGTCCAAGTTGTCCAAGTTATTTGTTTTTCACTGGGTTTTTAAGTTGATTCAACTTGAAATATAAAAGTCAACTGATTTTACTAACTTTACGAGTTGACAGTGAAGAACTAAAATAATCAAGTTAACTTAAAATTGTAAGTTACGGTCCTAACAAAAAAAAAAAGTTAGTTAGTTCAACTCAAATTTTCAAGGCAACCGGCTGCTTTGAATTTTTGAGTTGAAGGCATTGACTTATCTTTTTAAGAACTACAATGTTTTTCAAGTTCTGCCAACTAAGCATTTTTAATTGAAGTTACTGGAATTTTCAAGTCTGTAAAACTTACTATTTTGAGTTCAGATACCATCCCCTGTAGGAATTATGGGCAAATGTTATTTTCTTGTTTATAATGTCTATTTTTTCTCATTACTGTTTATTGTGGATTTTTTGTGGATTTTTTGTTCAAATCAACTATTGAACAAAATGACTATGTGACAGATTTTCAGATTTTTGTCAGGGTTACCATTGAGGAGAAGACCATTATCAAAATATAATGTCATTTTAGAAAGTAGATATATATTAATTGGAGCGCAATGCGAAATTGACTACTTTCTCAATTTGCATTAATCTGGCTCCTTCGCGGCATCACAAAGTCAGCCACTCAATGCTTTCTTGCATTATGTGTCTGCAGGTATGCTGCTAGAGAATGTATGCCCTATGACGGACAGACATTCTGGGTTCCTCCAATAATATATAGTGTTATCGGGGACAAGGCTCTCTGAGGGCCCTGTGTCATTTCTGGGCCCTTGGAATCTTCCTAAACACCCACCCACTGGTGCTCCTGTATTCTTCCTGGGGTGGATTTGATTTTCTCCTTGTAGGGTGAAGCTTCTTGACCCTAACAAATTTATCATGAATTAATGTAAAAACAGCAACTGCACTAGTTTCAAACAGGAAGTTCATAGTCACAATGATATCACTAAGAAAGTGAACATCTGTTTGTGCCACTAGCACATTCATTACTCTAAGCCCTATGCACAGGATTAAGTCATTGTGGATGGTCATCTACATGATGGTTTGTAGCAACAACAAACAATTACATGACAACATGACCAAAACAGTATGGCCTTTAGTGTCACTGTCACTTAATTTTAGCTTTGCTTAGAATCTTATTTCAAGATTACATTTCAGTTGGAAACTATTTGTGATTTCTTTAAGAATATGTTGACTGGTGCTGTTGCATTCTGGGAACAAACACGTTATTAGGGGATGGTAATCTGAACTCAAAATAGTACGCTTTTACAGACTTTCCAGTAAATTTCCAGTAACTTGAATTTAAAAAAATCAGTTGGCAGAACTTGAAAAACTTAGTTTACACAACTTAATAATTGTAGTTCTTCAAAACTTGCTAAGTTTAAGTTGATTGAACTCAAAAATTCTAGGCAGCTGGTTGCCTTGAAAATTTGAGTTGAACTAATTTTTTTTTTTTTTACAGTGGCAGGCTCTTTTTGTAGTTTTGACAGTAGAAGGTCCTTCCTGCAAATTGTTTACAGTATATTTCACTGAATAACACTCATCAATACTATCTTCAGAAGCAGCCAATGGTAGTGTTTGTAGCCCGTTGTGTTCTACATCTTGTCTTTGTGCTTCTAGTTTCTTTTGTGGCAAGTGTTTTATCAACTATAAACCATACACCCGCAATGTCCTTTTTCTCTCTGGGCCAGTAGAAAGTCTCTATCTTCTGGATTCTTGAGAAGAAGTATATTGTTATTACTATACTCTGATCTGATCTTTGATCCTGTGAGGGAAATTTGGTCTGCATTTATCCAGGCCCCAGCCTGGCAACTGGCTGGGGCACCTGCACCGCATGCCGGCGACCCGAGTTCGATTCCCGCCCCGTGGTCCTTTCCGGATCCCACCCTTACAATCTCTCCCACTCACTTCCTGAACATATTGGTAGGGTGAAAGCATGAACTTTAAAAAGTTGAAAAATAAGGACCACCCTAACCTCCCAAGCTAACAGTAAAGCACAGACACTTTAACGTAATGTTCTACTTGAGAAAAATACACATAAACGGACCAATAAATCACCACAATACTTCATCACTACTTACAGTAGACACGCAGCACGAATTAAAAACATCATAAGGAAAAAACATTCCAAATCTTTTCTGGACGTAAGAAGCAACAAAACATTTGAACTGAGGGATGTCATTAACTGCAGTACTATATTCATAATCTATCGTTTGGCTTGTCCTTCTGAGGAGAGTTTCTTTTATGTCGGCCGCACAAAAAGACGGTTGAGGGACTGGAGTGCCTGGATTGTTTTTACTTATAATGATTTTGAATGTGTTGTGCTGACAATCTTATTTAAAACTTTGCAAAAACCCGCTCTGCATAAACTCAAAAGATAATTAAAAAAAGACATCCCAGGAAATCTCAAAAGCAAGCACAGACTTATGCTGAAGTAACTTACGAGCAACTGCAAAGCTCACACAGAGTCAGTATGACCCATGGTAAAACCATGAAGACTTACTTGCACAATGGTGTCCAGATTCTGCCGTGATGTAGATGCTGTGTTTATAACAGAAGCAGGTCCCATGGTTACCACGGTGGCATGGTGAGAGGAAGTGGACAGAACAGGGGCAGGGACTATAACAGTCGGGTGACTGGTAGGTGCAGGAGGGGTGGATGGAGCGAAAACCTGAAAATTACAAGCGGTTTTAGCAGTTGTTCATCTCTAGATGTTGGAACACAATGTGAGCTCATCCTTTTTTCAATATAAATTGAGAGCTTCACTGAAATTATCAAATTATTATGGTCATATAGGTTGACAGTTTTCCCCCTGCAATGGAACTTAGACCTTTGTAGAGTCTACACACTATTAACTTGGTACTGGTTGCTGCAGTTGACACATTAGTTAGCTTGTTTGTATATCTATGAAGAATTGTCCCACCCCCAAGAACTCAGGATTGGCTCTGCACTAATGGACTAAGGCTTAGTTCACACTGGCAGTCGAAATCGGATGTCTTGCATATCCGATCAGAACCTGATCTTTCTGACTGACTGTTCTCATTGCATATTGCAAGTGATCACATCCGATCACATCCGATCTTGGCGTGCAATGCTCAGATCCGATATAAATTACACACACCTGGATTCATTAGGTAGAGTTGTACACAACCAAGTCGTCATGGATGAAAGTGGATTTATTTTTCATATTTTCCAACTTATTATGCGTAGCCGCGGCGCAAATACCTTGTCACCCTTTACGTTACAGTTTTTCATGTTTCACCATAAAATGATGACTTGAGTCTGACGTTGGTTTTTGTTTTGCTGGTAGCCCTGGCGCACGCGCTGAATCAATCAATCAATCACTTCCGTCACTCAGAATTACGTTGCAATTGTTTGTCGCAGTGCAAATGACGAAAGGGGCACGTTGAAATCCTATTCAAGTTGTTCGACTGTTCAGATTGAGTCATATCTGATAGTAAGTGATATTGAACCACCTCCGTATGTGGTGCGAATCAGCATTGGAAAAATCGCATTTCATGCGGTTTTGTGCCGTTCAGACTACCCAAAATTCAAGCTAGATACAATCCAAATAAGCAAAAAATCGGAATTCAACTGCCAGTGTGAACTAAGCCTAATAATGCCTAAAATGGCCCATCTGGACTGTGAAAAGTCAAAACATAGATCTTAAAGTGTAACTGCACCCCTTAACTCCACTCACTTCACATTTCTGAAAAAGGCTTTCAAAATAGGCAGGACGTTCTGAAATTTGGAAGGGAGGGGCACACGCGAACCATGGTGATCTTGTGTCAATCTGTGAATGAGTGCTGCAGACATGGCTTATCACAGGTAATCAGGGCAGCAGGTGTTGGGGCGTTTCATTCCTAATTTGTTACCACCCGGTGACGTAGAGTTGCCAGAGAAGTGCAGGACTACGTCAGCATTTTGGACCAAAATGCTTTTCTCGGGAAACACGATTTTAGTCAATATTAACCCTGGTAATAGTGTAATTCACCACTTATGAGTAATTTCAATCAATCAACAGCTCAAAAAATTAGGGTGCAGTTACACTTTAAGCAGAAATCCTTGACCATGACAATGACTGCTTTCACACATGATATGTTGAGGGTACGTAGAAGACATCATACAGACATGTTAGCAAGCGTTTAAGCTGGTTGCTAAAAACTTGATTTCCATCGCAGATCTTTAAACAAACAAACAAAATCTCAGTTTCCAACTATATATACCTGTGGACTGCGGACCATGTGACTTTCTCTCTCTGTCGGTTCCTGTTGTTGCTGCAGTCGTAGGAGAGTCTGAGTCTGCTCATGTTGCTCCTGAACCTGCTGAGCAATGGTCTTAAGCTTCTCAGGATAGATGTGAGCATCCAGCGAGCGGATCTACACACACACACACACACACACACACACACACACACACACACACACACACAGTATAACTGAAATGCCACCAAATAAGGCATTTGAATTCATGGAAATTACTACGGATATTTACATGTGAGGCATAATTGCAAATATATCAGAAAGGTTCTTATACAGCTGTTAACATTTTTACTAAATTATTGGTTTGTTAAGGATACGTCTAAACGTAGGGAAAATCATGTGCATGCATATGCGTGCATGAACACACACACACCTGTTCCTCGAGTATCATACGAACTGATCTCTCTTTGTCCAACTGCTGTCTAAGCTCAATCATCTCTCTGCGGAGGTCATCCATCTTCTCCTCCTCCAAGGCATCTGGAGAGCCAATACCTTCATCCTTTTCCTCTGCACGCCTCCTTTTTGGGGACGACCCAGTAAACTCCTTGAAAATGTGAACAAATGAATTGAGTAGGCCTGGGTGATCAAATTTAACAATTGCCATTAGTGCTGTGCGATACTACGGTATATATAGTTGTACGACAGAAAAATGTCTATCATACGATACAGTCCTCTACCGTTTATATCGTAATTTTAACGTGTGTGGCTGTGACTGCTCAGATAATTTAACTGCAGGTGCTTTGTCGCTTCTCGCAGCGGGCAACGTCAACTTAATTTTCTGACTCGGGATGGGTGGCCAGGCAAATGAACACAGCTAATAGTAAACAAATTAAACTTTTTTTGAAGTTGGCATAAAGACTAGTGTTGCACGGTACACCGATACTACAGAAGTATTGCAATACCATGAAATTAAAAAGGTCACAACACCTAATGTTAGCCTACTTTTAAGGTCTTCTGAAGAAGCCCTGAAGAAGTTGATTTGCTCACTTGCATCTCTCAAATGTGTGTTGCTAACATTTGTTTAATCTAATGATATGGAAAACAAGGAATTGCACCTCTTGATTGCATCTACACACGCTATGCACAACTATTATTATTCACTAGCCTAAAACAATGAGACTGTGAGCTAATTACTCTCACGTAATTTTTAAAGTGACAGGCACTCAATTACACCTACTGAACACACAACTACAACTGTTAAACAAAATGTTTAATAAATAATAGGAGAAAAGATAAGAAAAATTTGCACTCATGTGTGGATAATTTTAAGTAGAAATACTATATCGGGATATATATCGTTATCGGGACATAGAATTGCCTATATCGGGAAATAACTTTTTGTCCATATCGCACAGCACTAATTGCCATAGACCATTCCTTGTTAGAGAAGAGGCTCAATAATGTCAGAAAAGCGCATTATGGATAAATTAATGATAAAACCCCACACATGCTCCCTCTGTCTCAGGCTAAGTCCACACTAGTCCGAATCAGTTTTAATATGGATTTTCGGAAAAAATCCGATCCATGTCAACAAACACAGTATCAGTCTTGCAGTGGATATGATGTGCGTCAACATTACTCCATTGATACGCAAATCTCTTGGGTGTTCACCTTTTTGTCAAGTCCTGCACCCCTACATTACTCAGATCAGGTCATTAACTCATTGGCTGCCAGCGATTTTCAGTGCAGAGCGCTCCATACTACCAGACGTTTTACAGCATTTTGACTGTTTTTCCAAGATCCACCGAACGGTGAGCTTTATGACTATGTAAACACCGAAGGTACCAAATGAAAGAGTAGACTCTCTTCTTTCACCAGGAAAAAACGGCTTGTTTCTATCGTTTTCCGTTCTTTAGTAATCGTCAGTAGAACATGGGTTAGTTTTGCTAAAAACACCTGTTTTTGACCAAAACATGGAGAAAACGATCTTTTTGTGAAAATCAACTTTTTAACGTTAGCGTTTCAGTAGTATGTCAACCACGATTGCACTGTTATCTCGTCAGTCTCGTCAAGGTTGCTAGGGACTCTGATGGTCGCTAAAGACTCTGAACAGGATGCTAGACTTAGCAAGCTAGCACTAGCAAGGTTGTTGTTAGTCTATATCGCAATATCTAATGTAAATGGATCATACCGTTCACGTGTTTTCCATCCTTGATGTAAGAAGTAAGCATATTTATTCCCTGCATCGCGTGCAAACTAGATCCACTGTGGTCGATCTTCAGTGTGTTTGCTAGTTGTCTCTGCATGACTTGTGCACTCTAGGCAGATACTAATGATCCAAATGGCACTGTTGCCATCTAGAGGTTCGGATCGCTAGTGCAGTCTGTTTACAAGCCTGAAACTCTGCCAGATCGTTCCCAAGCCCACCCAGGAGCCCTCCCCATTGAAAACGGCAATTGACGTCTATAGACGTCAATGGCAGTCAATGTATGTGTCTAAATTGACGTTTAAAGACGTCAATGGCAGTTAATGAGTTAAAAGCCTGCATGAAATTCTTAATTCTGATTCTTGAAAATCATAATAAATGTACAGTCAACAAGTATGGGTGCAAGGGAAGAAATAACCATCAGATAAAATCTGTAAACTGAGGAAAATGGGCAATAATTGTAATAATACGTTTACTGCCTGGGTTCAATAGGCAGCTCACATGCTACTTATAGAAATAAAGCTATATTGCTCAACATAAAGCATATTAAGATTTTTAGATATGTCAACGGCATATAAATAGAAGCAAATGAGGTTCATATCGCTCCCCATGCATGCTGCTCCATTTCGCATACAGAAACACACCCATAGACATATGAACACACCTGTATAAAGCGCTTAAGCTGGTTGTTCTGCTGAAGGAGACGTGTCTTCTCTTGCTCCAAAGAGAATATATACTCAGTTGTCTGCTGTAGAATGGCTGCCTGGAGAAGGGATGCAAATCAAGAAGTAAAGGGGGAAACTAAACCACTGCATGAAACTGGATTTTCATTCACTGCAGTGTTGTTTTACATTCTTCATTGTGCCACTGCCCATGGAACCTTGGCTATTTGTGTTTTTCATTCAGACTTCCATATCATACTTACTCAATGCTTAATTCAAATACAATAGTAAACTTTTCTGAAAAATGATCATAATATCAATGGCATATCAAAAATGGACTGCATTTATATAGCGCTTTTATCAGCTTCTGCGAGCACCCAAAGCGCTTTACATATCATGCCTCACATTCACCCATTCACACACCGATGGCGGAGGCTGCCATGCAAGGCGCCAACCTGCTCCTCGGGAGCACTGGGGTTAGGTGTCTTGCTCAAGGACACTTCGACAAGGTCAGGAGGAGTTGGGCTCGAACCAGCAACCTTCCAGTTACTGGACAACTCCTCTACCTCCTGAGCCACTGCCGCCCGTATTTTTATCAATACATCAACATAACAATACCACTGCAAACTAGCAGTACCTATTTAAGAGGAAGACATGAACTCTAGATTTTGGGCTTGGCACTGACTAACTAAAAGAACATCTAGTTTAAGAGTTGATGTACTCGCTCCTGCTTACCTTACTAAGTTTCTCTCCATCACAGTGAGGGATGAGTGTTTTGAGTGATTGGAAGCCAGCATTGATGCTCTGCATACGCCTGCGTTCATTACTGTTGGCAATTTCACGTCGGATACGTCGCTCCTGATCCCGCGCCGTCTCTGGGGTCAGGGGGATGTTTGCTAAACTGAAACCACACATTGATTCACACCATTACACAGGACATCAAGACACAAATCAATATCAATATATTTCAGTCATTGATAAAGAAACAGACAACTTCAAATAGTGTTTACTCTAGGGGAAGAAACAGTAACAGTGATTGAAGGCCCAAAGGCTATGATATCCTGAAGACATGTCTCTTTGGTGTTGAGAACCATACAATACATAATGCTGACTGAATTGCAAGACTGGTTCACAGAGCCTAAATTCAGTAACTTTAACACTTGTTTAACTTGGTTCAATACATAATAAATCGGCGATAAAGCTATTAGGCTATATGCACGGAAGGATGTTCAGGAGCTCATTTATTTCCGATGGAGCATAAACTGTGTGGTAACTGCATCTTCTGTTATATTTTGCGCCTTACATACACAAACTCACTCTTTTACATCGCAACGTGCTGATAAGCAGCAGGTTCAAACACACCTGGCTCCACCGGAATCAAATGCCCTCCTGAACAACCTTCCGTGCATATATAGCCTATTGCATGTTCCTGAGAGTGTTGTACATGATTAATCAATTTGTAACAAGAGGCGTAATAGCACCATTTGTATGATTTTTATTTTGGAAAAATGGCATGTACACCAGAAGAAATCTCTCACAACTAATCAAGTTAACTGGCATGATCACTAGATTTAAAAAGCACCCCAGAGAGGCAGAGTCAATCAGAAGTAAATGCTGAGGTATTTCTCACTCTGTGAAAACCTGTGTGGGCAAATAATGCATCAGTACAAGAATAGTGCTCCTCAATGTGAAATGGGGATATCAACCATTGTACATAATATCATTAAGATATTCCAAAATCCAGAAAAAGGACAGGACTGAAAAACAATATTGCGAAGGTATGGGCTCAGATCAACTTCCCATAACCACTGGCTGTCATTTCTGGGCCCAAGCTCATTTGTGACCCTGTAAAGCGGAACCAGTCGTTTCGGTAAAATTTATTAGATTAAGTTATTGTGCTCACGTGAACGGCTTTCCAACGGTATGTATATCGATGGTATTACACAAACTATCGCTAAGATAACCGCATCCAAAGTTGACATGGTTCTCCTGTCACGATATGCCAGAAGAGGAGACATCACCTTTTCAAGCGGCGCGTGCACAACGGGAATGACAGCAAATGTGTTGAATCTTCGCCGGGTTTAACCGTCAAAACGTATGTTTTTCCGTGAAATGTGTTCACGATATGAAGCTGTAGACTGTATACAGTCAAATTATGTGAAAACGTGAAATTCAACATTTTAACCCGGAAGTTTGTTATTGTTGATTATCTCAAAACAACGTTGTGCGCAAAACGACTGATTTCGCTTTGAATGGTCCCATTTAAAGGTGCAGTCAGCGATGGACGTTACATTTGTTTGAGTTCATATGTATATGAAGGGGCAGCTGTGGCCTATGGGTTAGAGGTTCAGGTTTGTACCAAAGGGTTGCCGGTTCACTCCCTGACCAGTAAGAAAAATGTGGGTGGGGGAAGTGAGCACTGCTTTCCCAATCAGCGTATAGTCGCTGACAGCACGTTTAAGATGGACTGAGGCAAAGTGGAAAACGGTGAGGTGATTACATCAATCAAAGTTTGTCATTCTTTTTGGAACTCATGAACTTCCATCTTCCAAACTAAAGAGGACATGCATCATCCCACTTGCTATAGCACACAGTTAAAAAGCGGGCATCTAAAGGTATGGGAGTGCATTATTTTTAGAGGTACATGTATAGGCAGCTTGCACATCTGGAAAGGCACAGTTAAATGCCACAAAATCCCTAATACTAATCTTGAAGGAAATCCGAGTGTCACAACAGCATCATCCTGTGCATGTCAACACAAAACAAGTAAATATAAGATCACAAAAAATTTTATTAGTGCGACAAAAAGGTACCCTAGAAATCCAGAGTTCCATCACTCTGGCAATCAGTAATGATGCTTATTACCCATGTCCTTGGCGCAGACCTGCACCAATCACATCAGCGTATCTAATATAGGCGGGCCAGAGGCGAGCTACACCGATGTCAGTGCTGCAACATCGAAGTCCGTAAACAGACAGTGAACATTGGACAATCAATTAGCTGCTCCACCTAGCTGAAGAGTTGGGCTAATTAGAATCAGCTAGTTTGAATGAATGGTTGGCATATGTGGTAGGACTTTTACTCACTGAAGCTGGAGTTTTCAACCTCTGCAGCTAGATAAGGTTATTGCCACATTTAGCTCTGACCATGCGCAAAGTTCCAAAGCTGGAAATGACGCATGGACCTACACTGATTTTTATTGGACATTCTGTAAACAGAGAGTCATCCTCCAGTTCAGAGGGTGGCAATAATGCACATACCTTGCTTGCCGCGTAACAAGCAGAAAAAGTTGCTCGGGAACGCACACCTGAGTCCAGTGGAGTGTCGCACAGAGTAATGATTGGCTGTAGGTACCCGTCCACCAACATGTACGCGCATGAGAGCTCGTGCCCAACACGGATTTTCGTGCACGGAGCTGGTTCTAAATGCTCCATGAGGCGCCATAATTGAAAATGGCGCTTGCTAACTTGCCGAAGCTAATCAACACGGCCTTGACCCCCTGTCGGGAGCGCACACCTGAGTCCAGTGGAGTGTCGCACTGAGTAATGATTGGCTGTAGGTACCCGTCCACCAACATGTATGCGCATGACAGCTCGTGCCCAATATGGATTTTCGTGCACGGAACTAGTTCTGCTCAATGAGGCGCCATACTTGAAAATGGCGCTTGCTAACATGCTGAAGCTAATCTACACGGCCTTGACCCCCTGCCGTCTGGTATAGCTTGATTCAGCTTTGTTTACTCCGGCAAGTGCATATCCACCCAATCAGCGTAAAGAGGGCGTTCCCAAGATCGATTACATTTAAGTTTCAAGCCTATCGTTATCGTTGTGTTCCCCGTGGGCTAGTGCCGTGCGATACTACGGTATATATCGTTGTATGACAGAAAAATGTCTATTGTACGATACAGTCCTCTACCGTTTATATCGTAATTTTAACGCGTGTGGCTGTGACTGCTCAGATAATTTAACTGCAGGTGTGTTGCCGCTTCTTGCAGCAGGCAATATAAACTTCATTTACTGACTCAGGATGGGTGGCCAGGCAAATGAACGCAGGCAGCTAATAGTAAACAAATTAAACTTTTTTGACCTTGGCATAAAGACTAGTGTTGCACGGTGCACCGATACAACAAAAGTATTGCAATACCCTGAAATTAAAAATGTCACAACCTAATGTTAGCCTACTTTACAATACTTTTAAGAATGACTGCATGTTCTTCTGAAGAAGCGGTGCGTGCAAGGTAGGTCTCCCCTGAAGGCCCATTCATGCTCAACGTGTGGCTATTTACATCCGTATTTTGTATGTACGTTCTACCCGGCGCCCCCACTTTTTCGTGTGGTCTTCCTGTGGTAGTGCTCGGTATTGCAACGTTTCATCCCTCAACGTTTCAGTCCCTCAATTTCGTGTCAAAGTATGGACGAAATCAATGGAAAGAACGACTTTGAAACACTCCACACTTATTTTTTTTTTTTAAGTATATTTTTTGGGCTTTTTGCCTTTATTTGTATAGGACAGTGGAGAGAGACAGGAAGTAAGTGGGAGAGAGAGATAGGGTGGGATTGGGAAATGACCGCTGGCCGGATTCGAACCTGGGTCCCCATGGGCACTCGGACCCATACATGGCACGAGCGCTGTAGCCTGTTGCGCCACAGCGCCCCTCGTATCCGTATTTTACGTTGAGCATGAATGGGCCTTAAAAGCCAGCCTGTGGCTGTAGCCTACATCTCCTCCTCCTCCTCCCCCCCCCACCCCCCCCCTCACACACTCGTATGCACAGTGCTATTAACAGCAAGACATTGCTGCCAGTTTAAGTGATGCTATTGTAACAATAGGCTAATATCAAGTTGATTTGCTCACTTGCATCTCTCAAATGTGTTGCTAACCTATCTAGGCTATGGCATTTAGATCATTAGCCTTACTATTGGGTTTAACATCATTATTTTCCCTCACGTATTTCTTAAAGTGACAGGCACTTAATTACACCTACTGTACACAAGCACAACTGTTAAAAAATGTTTCGAAATAAGAAAAAATTGCATTCATGTGTGGATGTAAATCTATCATTTTAAGTAGAAATACTATATCGGGATATATATCGTTATCGTGGTATAGAATTGCCTATATCGGGAAATAACTTTTTGTCCATATCGCACAGCACTACCGTGGGCCGTGGTTATCATGTCATTACCAAATGTTAGTGATTGAACTCCAATGAATTCAAACTTCAGACAAGCGTCCACAAACCAGGAGAGGGGCGTGAATTGGGGAAAGCTGTGAAATGATGCTAGAGGGTCAAGAATATAATTGGCTGGAGTTTTGAGCCCTGCCGGTTCCACAGATGATTGACGTGTTTAATTTCCATTTCAGTGCTTCCAACTCAGTGGCTGTAAGTGGGTTAGGAATAGGATTTCAAGTGATTTTGCAAAATGACCAAAAAAGTGAATTCCATACCCTATCTTTAATGAGAACTGGCGCGAATCAAGCCGAGTCTTCCTGCAGGCTTTCTATACCACGCTAGAATGGCTTGAAACAAACCAAGGCATTTTTTTCCACAGAAATGTTACAAAACATTACCACATAGTCATGAAATACTTGTGGCAGGGCACCTTTAAATGTTATTCAGTCTATTAGCAAAATTGATCATTTCTAATTCAAGCTATACTGTACTTTAAATTCTTAATTTTAAAGCAACACCATGTAAGTTTTGCTCTCGGGGTCCTCCTACAGTTGGGAAACGGTAATTTCTTATATACGTCGTAAAATCTGTCACGGTTACACCAGAAGCAAGTTAGACATAGCGTACAGTATAGGCTAGACTTGAGGCTGCACATTAAATATTAAATTATGTGGTAGCCTACTACGATACCAGTTATGTGATACATTTGTAAAACTAGGCTTTCAGCTCAGATCTGTGCACGTTCTCGGTATTGGGATGATGTTGGTCATTGTTGGTCAATTACTTATTTAAAAAAAAACGATTACAATATTTATGAGCAATAACGTAGCCTAATCTAGGGTCATTTTTAGTGTCTTTATAACATAAAATAACATAAAAAATAAAAATCGATGGTCACCAGATATTGCCTATTCTATGGTATTCACGTCCATAGTGGCATATATTTGCACGCCCAAAATGTTTGGAGAGGCAGAGCTCTTATAATATGATGACAGAATCTTACACGTGATAACTTTGTTTTTCAAGATAATTGTTTGATCAGTAGATTTACACGTTGAGCTATAACTAGCACACATAACCAGCTCCCGTGCAGTTTGGTTGGCAGCATGATGACACTAGAATCTAGTGACTAGATGACAGAGCTAGGATAGGCCCCTACACGTGCTTTTGTTGATAAGCCGATTTCTGCAGGAGGAGTTCTCACGTCTTGGGCAAACTCGGACTGCCTGCGTTGCGTGTGAAATGTAGGCTATAGCTATTCCAGGTAGCCTAGCCCATAGCATGCATTTCAGCATATCATCATATGAATATAATTTCATGGGTTTTATTTTTTTCAAACGCCAAAAGATCACGTAGCTCATGTTTATAAGGCATCAACTGTCTATTCAACGCTCGCACAGAATTTGAGGAAGTGGTGGGGGAAGTGTGCCCTATATGCCGTAAAGCAGTCGAATTTTGTAGTTCTTTGGTTCGTACCGGTTCGTACCCGAACCCCAAAAGGTTGAAAAACTCCATGGTGTTGCTTTAATATCAATGTAATTCTTATTGATGTCTAAGTCGCTTTAGGTAAATAAATAAATAAATAAATAAAGTAGTCTGCTAAGAACCATACATAAATACAGCAGCATTCACTTATGTCAAATGAAAAACAGCCTGTGTGACAAAGAGGCAGACCCAATGCAGTTAGAGAATGTTAGTATGTGATTTGTGTGCTGATGCAAACAAATGATAACAGACATTACTATTTAAAGGTAGTCATTATAGACACAGGCTGTAACAAGACATGGTTTCAAAAATGAATGCAATGGTAGGTCCTTTCTGGAAAGAAAATCAAAAACCAAATTAGCGTAACACAATTAAGATAATCCCTCCGGGTCCGTGTACTTTTTCGTTCATTCATTATTCTATTTTGGAAGATGCATGGGAAATGAAAAAGGAGTTGTATATGATTTTTTACGCTGATGTATGACTTGTGAAATTGAATACAGTGCCACGTTTTGATATATTTTACGTATTGAAAATGAAACACTGAACTTTTGGAAAAAACAAAAACCGAATTTTTAAAAAGGCCATTCTGGATTGCATTTGGGTCTATTTTGGACCCAGGTTTTGGGTGACCAGTGGGGTATACTACGAACCTCTATTAGTGCGTTAGCGAGGTATGTTGCGCTCAAAGCCAGGGTATGCGGTGACACGAAAGTGGCTCTGTTTTAGCGTAGTAATCTTGTTTTAATATAGGCGGTCTTGTGCATCTCCACGTTTCACGATTGGCCAAATTCACCCAAACCCAGAGAACGCGCTCTGAGCTGAAAGCCTAGTTGGTACTTTGGAGTAAACTGTAACCATTTTCGGAGGCTGTTGGCCTGTTGATTTGAATGGTGAATGGTGAACAGGTGGCCTGTTGATTTGGTGCATTTAAACGGCCTCAAAAATGGTTACAGTTAACCCCAAAGTAGGCTACCGCCTAGTTTGATAAATTCACCCCTGAGTGAGTTTCGTGAAAGCCACTGCTCCCGAACAGGTTTGGTTGGCAGCTTAAGATACCATGGTGATACAGTGACACTAGAAAATATTCACTTTCATATGACAGCATACCCTAGCTCTGAGCGCAACATACCTCGCTACCTCACTAATCGAGGTGCATAGGCTATACCCCACGGGAGGAATATTGTGGTCGTGGAGATGCGTGAGTGCGCGGCGTGCGAAACGGTGTACTTCCAGGGAAAAGATGTCAAATGGAATAGGCTAAAATAAAGGAATAAATGAATATCACAAATTAAAAAATTATCGGAAATGTCGTCTATTTTTCCTAATACTATTATTTGAAGATGATTACACATTTTGAAAACAAAATACAGACATTTCTGCTTTTATTCTTTTGAATAAAACACCAATTTGCACCCTTTTCACATTTCATTCCAAAATAGAATAACGAATGAACGAAAAAGTACACGGACCCCTCCGTCAAATACCTGCTGCATTTATACATTTTAAATAAACCATATTATCTGTATGCGGAACATTCCATGTCAAGTGGTAGACATGTCCAGTAAATGAATTCCATATTTTCCCTTGCAGTTTATCACTAAAATATTAATTCACTGAAATATTTGTTATAGCTTTTTTCAGTTTCAAGTTGAAGCAGGCTGCAGTTTTCACATTGTTAGCTGCCAACTCAAACCCTATAGTGTCTAACTTTGGTAACAATGTCTGTGTAAACATAATAGTAATCGCCGTCATACTAAAGCTCTTCTCACTTTCCATTGCTGAAATAAAAAAATGTAATACTACTATCGGATTTAGCATTGCAAAAACTTCTAGATTATTATGCGAGGAAAACTTCATTTCCCAGCATGCTCTACGACCCAAACTGTTTCCTCCGCCCCCTACCAGAGTACAGACGCAGTGACGGGCCCGAACTACATACACACCCCCTCATTACATGAATAGTTACATTTCCTCCACATTGTCACACGTTAAGCTATTATTTTGTCCATACTTGACAAAACGTCAAAATAGACACACATTTAATTCGTAAATCTGTACTGATTCACCGCGTTCCAAAACGGCAATTCCAACCCTCCGCCATTACAACAACTCTACTAAGCCTCCTCCACGTCTTTCCATAAGGCAGCGTGTCTGGAATAGCGAGGACAATCGTACGCCTCTTCGACTGTAAATGCACATATGATACTACTACTACAACAACAAAAATCACAAAATTTTGACACGAACGAGTCCAAAAGATACATAGGCACGTTTTCGTTCTAAGAAATATTCTACACAAAATGGGTAGCACGAGCCGCAAGCATGGCCGCACTGCCTCCAACTTCTACCCGCTCTCGCAGTTTGTTAGACGACCATGAGACTGGGAAACGAAAGTTAATGGGGTAAATACCCATGCCATATTCACTAGAGAACCGTAGTTGTTCACAGTCAACTAATACGAGGGACACCTTTTCTACTACAAGTCGTTTAAGGATAACAGCCACGCTACGGAAAGGAGCGTGGAGTAGGCTACATGACACCACGTGGTTAGTGTTTGTTACACACAAAATGACTAACGTTATTGATTTCGCCTAAAGAAATGACAAAAGTGAGAATTGCCGGTTATCATGTTGTCATTTCACAGGCGATTGCTCAGTTATTGTTGTAGTTCTACATGTTTTGGTCGACAATGGCCTGCTCTATGGGTTCACCTCGTGTACATAATAATATCCGTTCCAAGCGAAGGATGTTGCCATTGCTACATTTCACAGGTGCTATAGCGAAAATGTTACCGTTACAAATCAGAAAATATAAGTTGGGTGAAAGTGCAGGGCAGGAATGAACCATCATATACACACCTGCACAATCCTCCGATCACCTCTTTCTCAGTCTTTCTAAAATGTTGCAAGGATGGCACCTTCTGAGCTGGTACCATGAAATACTCCATGCTTCCCTCTCCAGTTTTGAATCACCGATACCTCGTCCTAATCAACTGTATGAATCCTGATGCGTCCAGATATTGGAGCACGTCCAAGTACCCTTTTGAAACTGAAAATACTCGTTTTAAAACTGTTTGCAATTTTTCTTGACCTCAAAATTGAATCTTGCTAAGTGGTTGGAGTTGTAATATTACTCGACTTCCAGCTGATGGGGTTCCCTCGCTCGTTGTGTGTGGCGCTCACTTGTTATCCCTCCCCTACTCTACCCCTCCCCTCTGCATTTAGGCTACGTGAATGTGTTTTTGCAGCTGATGGAATATCTGTCAAGGCGGGAAACAGCTGGCTGGAGGTAAAATTATCGGCCGCATTAGCAAGGATATTGCTAATTCAGTAAGACATTAATAATGACAGAAGACAGACTCAGGGGAGTAGCCTATACCGTGCGCCATGAAACACATTCTGGACTAAGCATTCTAACGTTACGCTATAGCCTACATCAATCAAGAATATAGACCTAGGTTACTATCAAAACAGTTTTCATAGGTTGTAGTGTGGACACTGGACAGTGAATGTTGGTCGGATGTCACTGCGCAGGATCAGCTGGCGAGTTGGCAACGCCTCTCAAAACAGCAACCGGGGAGGAGTAAAAGGGTTAAACTGCGACTAACACTGGCTGAAGTTGTAGAAAATGGGCACCATTTTGAGTGTAGATCGACTTAGCCTAAAACTAAATCCCTCGTAAAACAAATAATTCACAAAGCTAGCAGAGACCGCTGCTCTTCCACTTTGATTAAGCCAGGCCTGATCAGAGTTCAATCATATGGTGCCTGAATTCAGGCTTGAGCTCGGCCACGTAGGCCTACGATGTCAAGAAAGTATATTCTTTATATTGTCTTTGAACGTATAATTTTAGACACAGATTTTTTCCTGTCTATCAGAGCTTAATTGCCAAAATGTGCCATAATACATTCAAAACAAACAATCAACAAACAAGAAACACACACAATGTAGGCCTAGGCCTAGGCTATCTGATTCTTGAGATTAGGGGAAAGTAGCCTACTTTTGAAAAGTGACCAACAAAAAAAACTATAGCCTACATTAATTTGATTTAATTTGAATGAATTTTACAGGTTTTTTATTAAACCATTTTTAAAATAAAAATTGACATTTACTCACTTAGGAACTTAAAGAGACCCTATGCAACTTTTTCATAGTCATACAATCGCTCAGAAATCGTTGTTTTGCTTGACTGACCAGTTTAATTGAAAACAGCAATATTTCCTCCCGCCCCCAGTGTCCCTATCCGCTATTGCAACCTTGCAGTTTCTGCAGGAGACGATCGCTCATTGTTTACATCTGGAAGTCTGAGACGTGTAAGGAACAAGAAGAACCACGCTGGCAATTTATATATTTATATATAGCCTATATATGTATAAATACACGCTAAAGCTGTCGGGGAAGCTCTGCAGAGAAATATGCAAGCATAAAACGAGCGAAAACTGAAAATGAAACCGAAACCAGAGATGAAATTGCCAATCCTGTATTCCTCTTTAACATTTGTCAACTCAGTCCGACACATGAACATATGTTTTTGTGTGTGTGTGTGTGTGTGTGTGTGTGTGTGTGTGTGTGTGTGTGTGTGTGTTGATCAATTCAATAACACTGTAAAGTCTTTAAGTGTGTAGAAATGGTGCCTTAGCCAGGTTTAGTGATACATTGCACTGCATATACACTTTTAATATCATTTTACATTGTTTTGGAGTGAGCCTTTTTAAATTATCTTAATTTAGTTTACTTTTTTAAATTATTATTTAATATAGGCTATAGGCTACATTCAGTGGTTTTGTGCACACAAGACACTGATGCATGTAGATAAGTTGGTGTTTTAATAAATGAACACACTCAATTGAACAAAATAAAAGAAACATACATTTTTTCAGAAATGAAAAGCCTCCATCTTACGGTGTTGACACACAACTGATGGTGTTGACACACAATTGACGGTATTACTAATAAACTAATCGAGAATTGAACTGATGATATTTACCTGGTTTTGACATGGCAAAGGGAGAGAGTGCAAGGGAAAGAATGGTCATGTTTAATTGGCTGGGTGCTTAACTTACGTACCATGACTCGGAGTTTGGTATATCTGTTATATGTATTTCCTACCTACACGTATTAACCGGTAGCCTCGTTGTATACAGTCAATGGTTGTAGGCTATCTAGCTGCCACGTTAACTGGAAGAGTAGGCTAGCCTGACGCAATGATGAGAGCCAACATTAATTATCAAAGACGCACCGCGTCTTTCATACAAGCGGGCGCATTCCCGCCAGTAAGAACAATGAGAACGGATTTTGCGCTTGAACACAGACATTACATACAGTAGCCTACACGCATACAGGAGATAAAATGAAATGAAATGTTGAAATGCATATAGAAAAGTAAGGAATAACTATGTATGGAGCCTTGGTATGACGCGAAGGAATATTGAGTAGGCCGTGCGCTAAATATGGCTTTATTATATTAGCGGGGGATGCAAGGCATAATGTCGGGGCAGTTGTGGCGGGTTTCGTGTTCATTCTAAGGCGCTCCGTTCCAGAATGTTTGTTGTGATGATCGTCATGTCCATCGATGTTGAGGATAATTGATACAAGGCGTGTGTTCTTACCTCTGCGGCGACTGCTACTGTAATATTCTGATGAAATAAACAACTTGTAGTAGAAGTTGCTTACCCGCCACAGTGGCGGGTGTGTTGACATATTTCACTCGCCAGCGCGCAAAACTACACGCATTTGGCGGGTGGCGGGTGGCTAATTTCCATCCCTGGTGTGTATGTGTGCATACAGTTGAACTGGGCACATATAAGCGGGGAGCAGGTAAACATAAGCGAGGCACGGATCATGGACTTAAACGTGCATGCTGAGGCAACTATACATCACACTGGAACCAGCAAGAAGCTGAACAGGCGGACGTGCAGGTATGAAATACTGCAACACTTTCAAGCGCAACAGCGCGATCATTGGGTCAACCTGCGCCTTCAAGGGAAACTTGCATGCCTGCAGAGCGCTGATCACACAGTCTCACACTCCGCGCTACAAAATCCAGCCGTCGACGAAAGTATCTTTAAATTCGTTATCAACGCCCGGCTGCAAACTCTCCTGACCAAATACAACCTCTCTCTCTGGTTTCCAAAACATCATGAGCCATTCTGCCTTCTACCGATAAAACAATGGAATCCACAGCACACATTATGAACGGGTGCCCTGCGTTTAAAGGCCTTTACATCGCGCGCCACGACCGCATTGTAACCATATAACACAAGAACTGCGTAAATCTTCTGGACAAAGCAACATACACACAAATAAGACTGTTCAAACCAACTGGTTTTCAAATCTGAATGACAACGCATATGCTCTAAGGAGTGTCCTCAGAGAATCACCGAACACTCCAGACATTGTAGTTGTCGATGAACTTTCTAGAACATTCTGATTTTAGAAGTAGGCTGTTGCTTTGATGCGTACATGGAACTGTGTTTTTCTGAGAAAATGTTAAAATACCAGCCATTAACAAATGCTTTAGCTGCATGTGGTTACAGTACCAAACTGATTATCCTAATTTATGGTAGTCTAGGACATGTGCACAGACTCTGCCTTAGAGGCTTGCAAATTGCTGGACTGAGTAAAAAGACCTCTAAGCGATTAGCCAAATACTGTTCTGTATCAGCAAGGTAGTCTCTATGTTTGGAGAAGGCGATGCCACCTCTATCCTTAAGATACATAGCCTATTTATTTATTCATTCATTCATTTATGTGGTTGTGACTATCAGCATAATGTTTGTATTGTCTAGTGAGATAAAACAGGCTCTTTGTCATTATTTGGATGCTGTGTTGTTTTAATCAGTATTGGTCATTCCAAATTAAATAATCAAATGTGTGTGTGTGTGTGTGGTGAATGAGTTAGTGTGTGAAAGTTAAGTTGTCATGTCAAAGTATTAGCAATATGATCTTTATCGGCCCTTGACAATTATAAGTCGTTACAATTGCATTTGCAAAGAGGTGAGCAGTATAGACTTGCTTTGCCACATTTGCAGGTTGAACAATCCCCCTTACAGCAACATTTTATAAGTTCTCTGCAGGCTGTGCAGTCATCCAAACTGGCTCCCAAGACCCTGATTCCTTGGTCCATCCATAGCCCCTTGGAGAAGGAATACCTTGCTGTGAGAGTGTGCTGGTCGCCCAGATTCTAGTCTGATAAACTGCCCGTCTGATGTGCTGCCGCAGAGTATCTTGGGTGGGGGGCAGTTTCTCCAATGTCCTACTCCCATGGCAGAAGAGTTCTTTCCTCTTCTGGACAATGGAGCTTGAAGGACTGGACTTGTCATACAAGATGACAGTCAGTCTCTCAAGCTTTTGGAACTGCCATGAAGCAATTTCTAATTTCTGGAATGGATTTCTGGCAAGGGAAGCAGACGTTGTATCACACCCCGAATAGGCATGGAACATCAACAGTGCTTGAGACTTGTCCTTACCCAGACTTTTACATATGCTGTTGACATGGTAAAATCTTTGCCCATGCCAAAAGCCACCCAGATGTCAGTCAAAGGCTGAATCACAAGTAAATCATGGAATACACCAGCAAGAATCACAATGACATCAGTGTCCACAGTACGCACATGGACAGTTTTTGCTCCATGCTCCAGAGCATGCCGTATATGGACCACAATCCGGGTGTCTGCCTCTTCATGATTGCAACTGCTCATGGGGCTGCTGAAACCTAAGAAAGATACAGCTTGCCCTGATGTGATATAAAGAGATTTGTCTGAGGGCCAGTTGAACTCTTCAGTCTTAGATGTCAGAAAGGCAAAAAGCTCTTCCTTATTCGTTGGATCACGTAGGAAATCTATCCAATTGCCTGGCAGCTTTGTTTGGCCAGACACTTTCCTGCGTACACCTTGACCTCTCTTTTGACGCGTGGACTCCTTCAAACTGTCCGAGATGTATCCCATACAATATCCAACCTCTGTGTAGCCTCTGCAGGTACGGGATGAAAACATTACTTGCATATTCATTAAATGTGTTCACTGTCTTAGTAGACAGACTGTGGACAATGACGGCTCCATCCAAGATTTTGCAGTCAAAGCATGAGGGTGGCTGTGATTGCCCAGGGTGCTCAAGGCATTGAAGTAGTTCAGACTTTGTGCTTGGCAGGTGAAGCTTTCCAAAGTCAGAGAGGGAAGGAGGAGACTTCCGGTTATGGCGCGCTCCTGAAAGGTCGCATGGGCAGAGGGCTCCGCCTGATTTGAAATAACTTGTAAGCTTTAACAGTTAATATCGTGCAAATAGTGACCAAAATAAATCCTAAGGTCTGAATGTCATATTATGTCGAAGAATCGAGCGAAAAGACAGACAACTAAACCTAAAAAACACGACGTTGGAATGTTGCGTGAGGACGAGCCCAAAGAAGTTGAAGATATGCTAAATCAGGACGAAGATGAAGCTAGCAATCAAATCCTGTCAGCTATACAGTCACTCAGACGCGACTTTAACACACAACTGCATGAAGTCAGAAATGATGTCTCCACTCAACTACACGAAGTGGTTTCATCCAACCGCGAGATTAAAGAAGCTATAGAGACGTTCTCTGAAAGACTGACTGCAGCTGAGAACCGCATTGGTGCGGTGGAGGACCAGATTTCCTCTCTCACAGAAGTTGGCGACACTACGCGGGGGAAAGTTCAAAAGCTAGCTATGCAGATGGAGGAGATTGAGAATCAACGCCGGCGTTGCCATCTAAAGCTGGTTGGAATTCCTGAGGGCTCTGAAAAGCGAGACTGCCGTGCGTTTCTGATGACATGGCTACCACAAGTGCTGGGCATTGAGGATCACCTGAACATCGAGCAAGCCTACCGCCTGGGTGCGACACCGACAACACCAACCCACCAACAACAGAGTGAGACAAAGCCGCGCGTTGTGCTAGTGAAATTCCTATCTTATCGTGACAGAGACAGTGTGAGTGATGAGTACAGCGCGTCTGAAAGAGGTTAAACTCAGCAGTCAGGTGTTGTTTTTCCCGGATTTGTCACCAACAATCCAGAAACAACGAAAGCTTTTTGACAGTGTAAAACTTCGACTGAGAGCCTTGAAGAAAGACTATGGACTTATATTTCCTGCGCGATTGCGGATTCGGCACGAAGACACCTGGCACTTCTTCAACTCTCCCACTAAGGCTGAGAAATTCGTCGACAAGTTAGAGCGCTGTACTTCACAAGACACCCCACGCGGATCTTCCGAGGATCAAGGGTAATAGCCTAATATAGTCTAATAATAGATCTGGTTGATTGTCTAGATTGTCAACAATAACTTGCTAATGTGTAGCTGCTGTGGCATTGTAATGCTAACCAGAGATGGCGTGGTCTAGGCTACAGTGGACGGTGGAAATATTTTCTTTTTGGTCACAAAATAATAATATTTTTTTACATTTTAATTATTTTGGCGGAGCTTATGTCCGAGGTTTTATTTTGTTGTTTACTGTTTATCTTTCTCCATTGTGACTTTTGGTTGCTCACTGCTCCTTTCTTAGGATCAGGTTGGAGTCTGGCTGGAAGGCTGGTCATGGGGGGGAGGGGGGGATGTGCGTTTTTCTCCGCACACGCACAGGGATGGTGTTTGGCCTTGTTTGGGATAGGCCCATGTTTGGTGTGTTCTATGTTTGTTTTGAAGGCACATTATTGGTAATATTATATGTTCTGATTATAGAGACGACAGTGGTAATTTATACTTTACAGATGGTATCATGAGCAGAGACTTAAGGATAAATATGATTTCATGGAATGTCAGGGGTCTTAGAAAGTTGGTGAAGCTGAAACAAGTAACAACCAGATTGAAACAACTAAAAACACAGATCGCCTTTCTTCAAGAAACTCATTTACTTTCATCTGAACTTACACCCTTAAAAAGGAGATGGCCAGGGCAGATCATAGCAGCCTCATATTCGTCTCATGCAAGAGGGGTAGCAATACTCATTCACTCTTCTATTCCATTAAAAATTCATAATACCATATTAGACTCAATGGGCAGATATTGTGTTGTGCAGGGTTCCTTATTGGGTCAGGATATTAATTTGGTTTGTATATATGGGCCAAATAATGATGATCCCTCTTTCTACGACAATTTATTTCTAACTTTATCATCACTATATGGTGACCTCTGCCTAGCAGGGGATTTCAATTGTACTCTGGACCCAGCTCTTGACAGATCCTCAGGCATGGATGTTACACACATTCAAAGTAGGAAGACAATTCAATATCATATTAATAAGCTTGGTCTCTGTGACATTTGGAGATACAATAACCCATCTAGACGTGAATACTCTTGCTACTCGGCTACTCACAATTCATACTCTCGTATTGATTATTTCCTTCTGTCTAAATCCCTTATAGAAAATGTGAACGACTGCGTGTACAAAGGTATTGTCATTTCAGATCATGCACTACTGTTGCTTTCTTATACTGTCATTGGAGCTTCCAAAGGATCTTCAATGTGGCGATTAAGTCCACGATGGATCCATGATAGTGAGTTTTTGACATTTATGGAGACAAATATTGATGTATACTTTAAAATTAACACCAATCAGACATCAGCGTCTATTAGATGGGAGGCGTTTAAGGCCTACATCAGGGGACAAATGATCAGTTATACTAGCAGTATCTCAAATAAGCAACATTTAAAGCTGATAGAGTTGGAAAAAGACATTAAGGAATTAGAAGAAGAAATTAATATTCTCAATACGATCGAGACCAAACAAAAACTTGATATTCTTAGAGCTCAGTATAATGAGTTGTCAACAAATAAGGCAGCGTCTAGTCTAATGAAACTAAAGCAGACATTTTACGACCAAGGGGAAAAAGCAGGGAAACTATTGGCTTGGCGTATTAAATCATTACAGAATGAAAGAGCAGTCTTTGAACTTGAGTCTGAGTTAGGGAAACCAATTACTAATTTAAAGGATATTAATAAAGAATTTCAGTCATTCTACTCAAAGCTATATTTGTCAGAAACTAAAGCAACTCCTCACACTCTTAACGCATATTTAAACCAGATAGACATACCAATACTAGATGACAACGCTCAAAAAGAACTTAACTCCCCAATATCCTTGTCTGAGCTATCAGAGGCCATTGATTGTATGAAGGGAGGGAAAACTCCAGGACCCGATGGCATTCCCATTGATATCTATAAAAAATTTAAAGGTATGCTACTTGCTCCCTTATTAGATATGTGTGAGGAATCATTAGAGAAAGGTGAACTACCCTCAACGCTTAAGACTGCGCTTATAACTTTAATATTAAAACCTGGCAAACCTTCCACAAAATGTGAATCATACCGCCCAATATCTTTGATCAATAATGATGCTAAAATAATAGCCAAAGTTCTTGCACGCCGATTAGAGAAACATTTACCATCTATTGTTGAGCCAGACCAAAATGGGTTTATAAGAGGTAGACAAGGTTTCCACAATATCCGTAGGGTTATAAATATTTTACATGCTAAAAAAGAAACATCTGACATGGCCATGATAGGTCTTGATGCCTTAAAGGCTTTTGATAGGGTGGAACACACATATTTATTTGAAGTTCTTCAACATTTTGGTATAAGCGGTTATTTCCTTAACTGGATCAAGATTCTGTACTATGATTCAAGAGCATCAATATTGACAAATCACATAGTGTCAAAACAATTTCCTCTCTCCAGAGGCACAAGACAAGGGTGTCCCTTATCACCCCTTCTTTTTGTATTGGCTATAGAACCCTTGGCTATTGCAATCAGAAATAACCCTGAGATAACCGGCATTAACATAAATGATATTGAGAATAAAATATCACTCTTTGCTGATGATGTGGTTGTCTTCATGACCAACCTGAAGCAATCTGTACCTGCCCTATTGAGATGTATAGAAATATTTGGGAGTTTTTCTGGCTATAAAGTTAATACAACAAAATCCACAATTATGTTTCTGAAAGGCTCTGAAAGATTAACTCCACCCTTATACACTCCCTTCAAGAACATCCAGGACAGTTTTACTTATCTTGGCATTAAAATTACACCAACAATGGAATCGCTGGTACCCACTAATTATGACCCCATAGTTGAATCTGTGATGGCCTCTATAAATAGATGGAAATCCCTTCCTCTGTCCATGATTGGACGTATTAATATTTTGAAAATGAATATTCTTCCTAAGCTCCTTTACCTCTTTCAAACTATTCCACTTGCTCCTCCTACCAACTTTTTTGTCAAGATGAAGCGAATCTTTTGTACTTTTATTTGGAACAATAGACGCCCCAGGTTACGTATGACTCTGTTGTATTTGCCATATGATAGGGGTGGGTTAGGAGTCCCTTTTCTCCAAGGATACTATTGGGCTGCACAATTGAGAGCGGCTTCATACTGGTTTGATACTACTTCATTCCCTAGCTGGGCAAGGATTGAGGAGAGCACAATCTCCAAACTCCCCCTTAAGTTATATCTCTATTCAGCAAACCTTTCTATTTTGAAAAAACTTACCCTAAACCCTTTTGTTAGGAATACAGTGATAGTGTGGCATGAGGTTTTGAATTACTTAAAAGAAAATGCTGCTTTATCCCAATTTACTCCTATTTGGGGAAATAGAAATTTCACGCCAGGTACAAATGATCTTGGCTTTAAGAGATGGGCTAATAAGGGTATTAAACAAATATCAGATCTTTATGATGGGGGTGTCCTTTTAAGTTTTAATGATGTCAAGCAAAGGTTTAACATTGATGGTAAGCATTTTTTCAAATATTTGCAGATTAGACATTTCATAACACAAACTCAAAACTCCTTAAACCTACCCTCCCTGAACTCTATTGAAATGATAGTTGTAAATGATTATGGGACACCTGGACTCATTTCCCGGTTCTACCAAATTATCATCACAAAATCAACAGAATCCTCAGATGATAAAAGACGTGCCTGGTGTCTAGATCTTAAGGAAGAAATTACTGCTGAAGAATGGAAGCATGTATGCTTACAGAGCCAAGTTCAAACGATAAATACACGGTTTAAATTACTTCAGTACAAATGGCTGATGAGAGTATATATCACTCCAGTAGTACAACATCGTATTGATCCTAACACACCTGATCTATGTGTTAAATGTGGTACACATAAAGGGACTATATTTCACTGTCTTTGGGAGTGTTCCATTATCCAAGAATTTTGGCAGGAGATAATTACAACTTTGTCCATGATTATTGATGCACATCTCCCACTTTGCCCTAAGCTCTGCATACTGGGACTTTTTCCAGAAAATTGTACACTCAGTAAGTATCAGAAATCAATGGTCATATTTTGTTTACTGGAAGCAAAACACAAAATTGCTCTGACTTGGAGATCTTTGTATAGGCCAAGTAAGCAAATGTGGGCTGAAGGTCTTTTGCATTGTATAGCCATGGAAAAATTGACATACATAACCAAAGGGAAATACAACAGATTTGCTAAAATCTGGGATTCGTTTATGGAGTTTTTGGAGGGAGGAGGTTTGTCTGGGTAGGTGTAGCTTATTGTCATTTTTTGCTCATGTTATTCTTTTTTTACTTTCATCACTACTGTTAATTTCCAGATTTTATATGTACTTACTGCTGTCTTTGATGGTTGTCTGTTAATGTGCCTTTTTGTTCTTGTTGTTTTGTTTTGTGTTTGTATGTGCTTGTTTGTTAATTAAGGAAAAAAATCAATAAAGATATTTGACAGAGAGGGAAGGAGGGAAGGACTGTATGTGCAAGGAATTCATCCAAATCACTCTCACGGCTTTGCATTGCAATATTCAGCTGACCAAAGAGTGTCACATTGTTCTGGAGCATTTTAATCTTCTTCCCGTGCGTAGGCAATGTCTTCCGTCGAGTTTGCTTGAATAGTTGCAACGAATTCCTCTTGATTGGATCATGGATGGATTGGCTGCGCTCAGTAAGCACCTTTGTGATAAACTGTTGATATTGTTTCTTGCCTGTGTCTTCTAAGATGAACACTGTTTTAGCCACAGATTCATCTGCACAGTTACGGCTGTCAAGAGTGACTAGATCTTTAAAATCATCCATAAAAGGGTTGCCTGTTCTTTCAATAGTTTTAGACAGGTTGGCTACATGTCTTTGAAATGTCTTCTGTGTGGAAAGACCCTGTTCATGATGCTGGAAGTTCTCAGGATTATCTAGGTCATTTTTAAGAAGAAAGTCCTCTTCAAATTCTTTCAGCAATCTTCCCAACTCTGGTCCAGAGATCATCCATCGTCTGAAAGCATTTGGGTTTTCTGTGAGACCAACTGCTCCACCGCAACCTTTCACAATCTTATTCTCTTGTTCATGAGCTTGGTCGAAAGGTATTGCAGAGAACTTGTTGTATGTCTTTGAGAGAACGCAGTGTGAATGCTTCTTAAACTCTTCTTAAATGGTGCTGGGCAAAGACTTCATGTCCCTGATGTGGACAGACACCCATCTTGCATAGTTTGTATGGACCAAGGCAAAAAATAGAGGGATGAGTTATTCTAAAACTTCTACATATAGAAGGAAGTTCTTTTCTCTGTGAGCTCTGACAAAAATGAGAATGAGGGTTTCATATCTTAGTATTAGATCCCAAAACATTGTTGGACTCTGCTTCATGTCATTTCTCCAAGTGATAAAGGCGTCTTCATCTTTGGGGCCAGGAATAAGCCTAAAGCCTACCTTACATTGACAGACTTTGCAAAGATTTGGAAAAGATTTTTGAAAGACTACCGTCTCAGACCCTCTCACATCTAAAAACAATTCATTGAGTTTCTAGTCACAGTCTAGTCACAGGCCAGTCTCAGATTAGGATTTTGCAAAGACTGTGGGTCACTATTTACAAGACTGCTGCTAGATTCCTTCAAATATTTCCATCGTGCACTAGGCTACACGTCATCATCAACAGGAACTCACATGATAGATTACTCATATCAAAGTATTTTTTTCTTGCAGCATTGTTTCATGTGTGACATCCCTAACAGCGGTTCTGTCACGTAGAATAATAAAACGAATAATTTATAAGAAATGAAATAACAAATAATCATATAAGCTACAGCTGTCGCCTATTTTGCCCCTTCCGGTTTCGTGTTGGTGCGAGGTCACTATTGGTTTTTAATGTTCACGTCACTATTTGCATGAGCCACGACTGAAAAGACTTCCGATAATATCAAAAATGTTTGATATTGTCGTAACGGCAAAACTAGAAAAAGACTGACTCCGACGGACTTAAAACCGCTAAGATTGGCACCTTACACTAAACGATTAAAGCCTACCTTACATTGACAGACTTTGCAAAGATTTGGAAAAGATTTTTGAAAGACTACAGTCTCAGACCCTCTCACATCTAAAGACAATTCATTGAGTTTTAGTCACAGTCTAGTCACAGGCCAGTCTCAGATTAGGATTTTGCAAAGACTGTGGGTCACTATTTACAAGACTGCTGCTAGATTCCTTCAAATTATTTCCATCGTGCAATAGGCTACACGTCATCATTAACAGGAAATCACATGATAGCCTACTCATATCAAAGTATTTTTTTCGCGTTTCTGCAGCATTGTTTGATGTGTGACATCACTAACAGATATAGAGTTGTTCTGTCTCGTAGAATAGCCGACTAATAAATTATAAGAAATGAAATAACAAATAATCATATAGGCTACAGCTGTCGCCTATTTTGCCCCTTCCTGTTTTCGTGTTCGCGAGAGGTTACTATTGGTTTTTAATGTTCACGTCACTATTTGCATGAGCCACGACTGAAAAGACTTCCGATAATATCAAACATGTTTGATATTGTCGTAACGGCAAAACTAGAGAAAGACTGCCTCCCACGGACTTAAAACCGCTAAGATTGGCACCTTACACTAAACGATTTAGATGACGGGAGCGCGCTGCGATTCTAGCACAACTCTCGATTTTGGAAATTTAGTCGCCGACTGTTAAAACAGGCCAAAATCGTGCAATGTAAGCCAGCCTTAAAGCCTACCTTACACTGACAAGATTTGGGAAAGATTCTTGAAAGATTGTAGTCTTTGAACTAATGCCCATCATTCAAGCTTTACTCAAAAGACTACAATCTTTCAAGAATCTTTCCAAAATCTTGTCAGTGTAAGGTAGGCTTTAGATGACGGGAGCGCGCCGCGATTCTAGTACAACTCCCAAGATTTCCGCCCGATTTTGGAAATGTAGTCCAAGTCAGTCGCCGACTGTTAAAACAGACCAAAATCGTGCAATGTAAGCCAGCCTTTAAGCTTCCTGCTGTAGACTGTAAAGTGACAGTAGAGTGACTTGGTGGGCATGCCTGGTGCGAGTTAGGTGTGCTGCTCTCAGAAAAGAGTACCGTCGTCCAACCAGAACACTCTAAAAGGTTGCCAAGTGTATTCCAGAGGGCCATTTCTGTGTGTAATCCACCTAGCATAACTACATGAACTCTTTCACCATGTGTCTCTGGCCATTTCCATTGCACTAATTTTGCCAGAGCAAAAAGAGGTTGGTCAAATGTAGTGACTGGGATTTATCCAGGATTAAGAAATTCAGTAGCTTGTCTAAGAACATTCATGCCATGTTTGATCATGGCTGGAGTGGCAGATTTCTCATAAAACAGAGAAAGAAGTGCACATTTTGCTGGGGGGTCTTCCACCAATGGTTGCATAGAAGCATGATATGCAGAACATGCAATTGCATCATCACTGGCCAGTTCTGTCTTCCCTAGAAGTGGCAGTGCATGATTGACCCAGTTGTTTTCCTCTTCTCTTGCATGATCCAATAGGCCAATATCTGTAACTACATTACACTCTGGCACTGAAACGGAAGTGTTATTCAGAGCTACAGCGGGGACAGTGGCATAAGTGTCAAGAAGAGCTTTGTTTTTATTTTCAAGAGGTGGTATCATAATGGGTGGTCTCAGTACAGTCATCCTTAGTTGGTAATTGAAACATGCTGATTCCAGTGCCATGAAACGAGCCTACAGAAGTGGTTGAACTTGGGTCATAGTCAAGGTTATCAAGGGCACCAACTGTGAAGAGCCCTTTCCGGAGACAAGCTGGAACCACGACACCATCAACTTCAAATCGTTCACTTGTGGCATTAGCAAGCCAGTCTTCAATTTCAATAACTCTGTCATATGAAATGCTAATACCCATTTGGTGTAATTGCTGGACCAGTTGCTTGATTCTGGTTTGTACATGTACATTAAGGCCTATGTAAATAGGGAGCGGTGGTTCACATTCAAGGCTGTGTCTGGTCATCCTAGCAGTGGATGCCCTTTTCTTTGTGTTATAAAGAATGCCTTGTCCCATTGTGAGGCAAGCCTGAGACTCAGATTTCTCTTGATCTTTCAAGTTGGAGCCATTCATTATCATTGAGATAAGAGACTTTAGGCTTGAAGGAAGTGAGGTTTCTTGACAGCTTTCTGGGAAGGAGCCAGTGAATTTGAAGCCTGTATGGTTGAATATGTCATATCTAATAATCTTCGCAGCTTTTGCCAGAATGAGAGGGTCTTCATCAAAATCTCTTTTCCTCATAGCTGCCTTTAGCATATTTCTCATGCCCTCCTTGAAGACAAGAACCATGTTCCTTCCATTAAATTGTTCTTGTGCATCTGGAAAGCTTTGAAGCAAATGATTTTTCAACCTAGTTTTGTTGACTTGCTTCCTGACACTCAGTTCCTGAAGTCGATTTACATAGCCTACAAAGAGTGGAGCTCAGCTAGCATAAAGAGAAGGACTCCAGAATCAAGACTTTTTTCGATATAGTCCTGAAGTTCAACGAAAGCATGAGACTCTTTCATGTTTTGATCTATGTTTTCTGTACATTGGTTGCTCTTACTAGCGAGTCCACGGTAGCGAATTGTGCGAAAACGTGAAATTCAATGAACCTGCATTATACTGCTCTCTGCTCAGCTCTCTCTGTCTACCCATTCACTCATCCACACACACACACACACACCTGACTGCAGCACTTATATATATACTAGGGCTGGGCACGTTAACGCGTTAATATCACGTTAACTCATCAATCATTAAACGCCGACAATTATTTTATCGCGCATTAACGCAGTTTTAATTATTTATTTTATACTAAGTCTGTTGCTCACAGGCTGCTCACAGGCTGGTCACAGGCGTCTCATCACGCATTGAAATTCCATAGCCTACATTCACAAAATCAGGAGATGTGCAACAGAAGTGAGAGAAGGCACTGGCTGCAGCAGTGCAAGTGCAAGTCACATGTTCACGGTGCACGTTGTCACAGGCACGTCTAATGTTCATGTTTTGCACTGGATTTGCGGCTACTGTGTTCAATTGGCATTGATGAGTTAAACAGTCGTTTTTTCCTACATGGTAACGTTGTTGTAGGCTAGGGAAAGAAAACATTAGCCTTGAGTATTTTAATATTCAGTTGTAAACAAAGACATCTTCTTATGTAGCCCAAGCTGTAAATGGACTGAAGTTCGCTCTAAATATCTAATTTGATCGATTATGCTAACCATTTCTATGGGATTTTTTTAGTAGTTGCCCAGCCCTAATATATACACATATACATATATACCACACTTCTCCATGCACTCCACAACATTCTCACCTTAACCTAGCTCCCCCATTTGCCCATGGGCAGCCGTGGTGTACTGGTTAGCGCATCGGGCTTGTAACCGGAGGGTTGCCGGTTCGATCCCCGACCAGTCCACCACGGCTGAAGTGTCCTTGAGCAAGGCACCTAACCCCTCACTGCTCCCCGACGGCTCTGGGTTGTGTGATTCACCTCACTGTGTGTTCACTGTGTGCTGTGTGTTCACTAATTCGGTTAAATTGGGTTAAATGCAGAGAACTGAATTTCCCTCACGGGATCAAAAAAGTATATATTCTATTCTATTCTTCTATTTCACTGCATCATATGGCCTATTCGGACGGGATTAGTTTTATGGGGTGACATCAGGTAAAGTAATAATTACCAGGTAATGTAGTCCCGTCCGGACGCGCCATGTCAGTAAACATAACGGAGTATGTCGGTGAAATTTACAGACACTTTCACCTTCTGTAAAACGGTCAGGAGAAATTACCTTAGGTAATATTAATCCCGTGCGAACGCGACCCTCTGTAAAGATGTCTGTAATATTTCGTCACATCCTGATTTGAAAACAATTCCACCATGCTGTGCAGCTCCTAATATGACGTTAGCTAGTTTGCCTAATAGCTTGATATTGTTAACCATTTCAAACTACTTATGGCATATCATAAAGCTAACATTTGCTAGTTTAACCAACTTGTGTAGTCTTTCAAATCTGAAAATGCCGCACGTACCTGACGCAAAGTATCACGTGCACGGCGATGAAGATGTGACGGCAGAACGTAAACGTAGTTACTCCTCCCATGTCAAGTAAAATGACAGAGATTTCTAGTCCCGTCCGAATTGGACATTTATATTACAGAGGTCATAAGATGAACCTACGTCCCCCCATAAAACTAATCCCGTCCGAATAGGCCTATAGAAAGCCACACTCCTTACATCCACTTACATCCACTCACACACGCACTCACACTCAGAGGTGGAAAAGTCAAGCTTCAGAGAGTAAAAGTCCAATCACATATTGGTTCTATCTGTGCACTTTACACAGGTGATCTCACCAATTAGCTGCTCTGCCTGGCTAAAGAGTTGTACTAATTAGAATCAGCTGGTTGGTTGGACTTTTCCCACCTCTGCGCACACTGCCCCTTACCAGAATCTTATTAGCCATTTTCACGTGATGTCAGCAGCTGGGTATCAGTTCGTCCGGTAGCAGTAATATGCAGTCATAACGTCATTTAACTTTATTCTCAAATCAAGGCAGCTCGAGAGCGATGATTGCAAACGATAACTGAGGAGACATTAGGAGACCCCTGCTATACATAGCAGCAACTTCAGCTAGCTAACATGTTAGCACCGAAGATCAAGTTGGCTTGATATTGGATATTCGGATACCCAATGAAAGACCGTTCCTTATTTTGAATCTCTGTCGAATATCCAATATCAAACCAACTTGATCTTCTGTGAAGCTAGCTGAAGTTGCTGCTATATATTAAGGATTAGGCTACTGACTTTACTCTCAAATCAAGGCAGCTACGTGACGGCAATGATCGCCAACGATAACAAGGAAAATGAAGATAATAAATCCATGTGAAATATTAATCTTACCTCAAGAACTGTAACCGTGTCACCATAGCTTTTGCTTACGCCGGATGAACTGATAGCCTACCCAGCAAAGCTTCAAAGCAGAAAGTGTCTGACGTGAAAAGGGCGAATGAAGCCACATACATACAACACACTGCCCCCACCCCCCCCCCCCCCCATTTTATTGATTGAAAATACTCATAAGTGGTGAACTATACTATTACCAGGGTTAATATTGACAAAGATCGTGTTTCTCGACAAAAGTGACATTTCGTTTGATTTTGTATTGGAGATATTGCTCTCTGCGCCTTCTACAGGTTGAAACATGCCATGGCATGTTGGTCCAAAATACTATTGGAATGCTGACGTTGTCCTGCACTACTCGTCCAACACTATGTCACCGGGTCGTTACAAATTAGGAATGAAACGCCCCAACACCTGCTGCCCTGATTAGCCTACCTGTGATGTCTGTATAGCACTCATTCCCAGATTGACACGAAATCACCATGGTTGATTGGCTGCAGCAGGGCTGCACTCCCTTACAAATTTCAGAACGTCCTGCCTATTTTGAAAGCCTTTTTCAGAAATGTGAAGTGGGTGGAGTTATGGGGTGAAGTGACTCTTTAATGCATGTCTTGTTTTGCATGCACTGGTAATTTCCTCGAAATTACGTTTTCAGTTCAGACATATTGTTTGAGAGCATTAGGATAATTTAGATGACAAAAATATTTCTTCATGGTTACTTTTGAGAGAAAATATACAGTAAACTCATCAAGCAATGCACAAAACTGATGCTGCAGACAATATTTATTTCTTTCACTGTACTATATGTTCAGTTACAGTAACAAGGCAATCAACAGAAAATGGCAGAATCTTACTACTATGTGGAAAAATAAAAATCTGTAACCAAATAAAAAGTGCTGTACACTTACAGTCACTGAAGAAAAACTAAAGCAATGATAAAAACAAGCAACAACAATATGTAATACTCTAATCATCTCTCCGTCTAGCTGGATCAGGCCATAAGAGATCATCCACATCACAGGTTATGGGTGCCTCTCATTTGGGCTTTTAAACGTCCTCCCTCGCTCCTCGGGCCTCAATCCTCACTGATCGACATAAAGAATGATGGGGCGAAAACAATGGGATAGTCTATCCAGTGATAGTTAGATCAGTGGGAACGCCCCTCGAGGATCAAGCATCGTAGCCTGGTCCTGACCATCCCATAATACTACCATTTCATTTCGTATTATGGTCTGGAATTTCTTTGCTCTGAAGCGCTTGCAGGAAGCGGGAAGTAACGCCCAGTTCTGGTTTGAATTGATTGGACAGCTCTCACCCAATCGGCGATAGTTACTCATAACAACATAGCGCAGGCGTTTAACGTCATCGTCACGAGCGCCCTCCCCCTTTCGCCCCCACCAGAGAATGTCTAACGGGGCAGTCACACACTTGCGTCCGCCAACGTATGCCTCATTTTGTCACATTTCCATAAACGCGAACTGATTGGTTTGTCAGTGTTCGAAAATTTGCATACACGGAATTTCATTGGCTGGCGCTTGCGCTATCCGTCAAAAGTTGAACATTTCTCAACTTTTTAGCGGAGGCAACGTATCTCAGGCAACGCATCGGACCCACAATTCAGTGCGGCATGAAATGAAGTCCAGCCAATGTAAAGTGAATGGGAAAACAACGGACGAACGTTGGCGGACGCAAGCGTGTGACTGCCCCGTAATAAGGGGAGAAGGACCACTAGCGAAATACTTCCGCATGGTACTGCAACTAGAGGGCGATCGCGAGCAAGTGATGAATGAATGGGTAGCAATGGAGCTGAACCCCCCAGTACCACATTTCTCGTTATATAATTTGTTCTCCTAAAATTGCATTAATGCATGCGATGCAGGATAACTTGACTTGACAATCAGCTGACCAATACAATTTTCAATATGTGTTGTTATTCCTAAAAACCCTTTCAAAGTTTTCATGTCACGTGACACAAGCGAACCACTTTACGGCCATAGACCTAAAAGAAGGTTCAGCCAGAGACGGTTCAGCTTCACGACGGTCGTAATCGGTCGCGATTGTCGCGAGCATCCATGAGCTAAATGCTAGCATGTTACAGGGAAAACGGCCCATCCTATGAAAAGCAGAAAGGACATGAGTGACTTTTTATTTCATTTCCAGTGGAAAACCTATACTCAGGTAGCTACTACGACAATGTACATTAAGAAATGAAGTTGTCAACTGTGAAAAAAACGAGTTCTAGCCGCTTAGCCCCATAGACCACAATTCATTTATCACTTGCTCGGCAACGCCCCTAGCGGAATTTCAACAGATTGCATGAACAATCCGGTACAATGGAGTTAATAGGAAGTGGACCGGCTCTCCCTAAAGGGGCTCTGCCCCCACCAACCCGTCTCTTCGTTTATTGGCTGCTTTCTGGAGGGGGGGCGTTCTGTTACAATTCTACCGAGCAGAATGCTCCACAGAGGAGCACGGCCAGACTCGTAGTGGAGGCAATCCTTGGCCGGAAGTACGTGGATGGCTCGCGAGGCTACAAGCATCGAGGATCGAGGAGGCATGTTGAGAAGCATGTCTTCGTTGGCAAGGCAAGACTGTATACCTGAGTGCTGCGTTTTCAATTTTACACATGTGTGCTTACACACCTGGTGGATGTGATTATTCAATTTGTTCATTAGTGTGGTCATTGGCAAGCCAGGGTTTTGTAATGAGAAGGAAGTACCTTACAATCTTTATCTGTGTCTAAAGCCCTATTCGCACGGGATTAGTATTACCTGTGGACCTCTGGTCATTTTCAAATTATCACCCCACCTCTGTGTTACTTGCAGTGCATTCGCACGAGATAAGCAAAGTCTGTAAATAACTCTTTTTTCACTGACATTACACCCGGATATGTCGTATGCTAACGTCCGAAAACAATGCAGAAAGTAGAAAAGATATGCAATTGCAATAGCAATCATTGAGATGCAGATTCGCACGGGATTAGTATTATCACCGGACGTCTGTGTTTGGCGAAATACAGTAGGTAATTTGCGGCGGAATTTTCACTTTACAAATTACAGACATGGCACATTCGCACGGGACTAAGATCTCAGGCATTCTCCGCAATTATCACAAATCACCAAAGGTCCACAGGTAATACTAATCCCGTGCGAATAGGGCTTAAAGCCTACCGCAAATTACCTACTGTATTTCGCCAAACACAGACGTCCGGTGATAATACTAATCCCGTGCGAATCTGCTCAGTGATTGCTATTGCAATTGCATATCTTTTCTACTTTCTGCGTTGTTTTCGGACGTTAGGATACGACATATCCGGGTGTAATGTCAGTAAAAATTTACTGACTTTGCTTATCCCGTGCGAATGCGCTGCAAGTAACACAGAGGTGGGGCGATAATTTGAAAATGACCACAGGTCCACAGGTAATACTAATCCCGTGCGAATAGGTCTTTTTATCTAAACAGGATGTTAAGAATTACTAATTAAATGTTCCTACATACTCTGATTGACTTTGTAAACTACTGTAGAAATGACAGAAATGACAGAAATACTTTGATTACATTTATTTCCTAGGAATTGTTAGGGGTGCCAATAATTGTGGCACACATGATTTAATGTAAAATAATTATTTCTTAATGTGGGATTTTTTTCCTTCTAAATAAATGCACTTGTATTAAAGGTTGGATTTTACGCTTTTTTTCATTGTGGTCCTATATTATTTGGAAAAAAAATGAATTTATCAGAAGCTAAAGAACACATCTTAACCAGGGGTGCCAATAATTGTGGAGGGCGCTGTATATACAAAACTAAGGGTCTAAACATACAAAAAACTTATCCAACATTTAAAGTCTTTTAAAATGAAATTATTTATTGTTTTTAAGGAAAATTGCAACATCTTGTGTGTGTGTGTGTGTGTGTGTGTGTGCAATTTATACCGAGCCTAATATTTAGATGTTTATTTTATCCAAAATGACTTCATATATGTCACACACACACTATAGCCTATATTGCCAAAAGTATTGAGTCACCTGCCTTAACTCGCATACGAACTTAAGTGACATCCTATTCTTAATCCATAGGTGTAATGACATGTCCTATCATACTACTGTTCACAAACATATACAAACAAGTTTCAATGTCATAATGTTCATTGGTACGCTACCATGACAATATTTGTTTGTCTCCCGGTAAAACGTGGAGGTGGATATCGACGCCATATTGCTTTTCCCCAAAACAGTGTATTGTGTTTGATAATAGAGGGCAAAATGAAGCGTCCACAAGGATAACAGGTTTGAAAATTAAGCACATGGTAAAGATGTCTAAGAGCCTAAATGTACGCTAATGTCCACAAACGAGGACGCAGGGTCTCAGGAGGATAAATACACACATGCAGACAAGCAGACACACGCACAGGCACATACATACACACACCCCTTCACCCCCCCACACATACTCACAAGCAAACACATACACACACACACACACACACAGAAAAGCACACATGTACACAAAAGCAAACACACACATGCACACACTCATTCACATACACAAACATTTCAAGAATAGGGGATGGAGTAGGAGACGGGGACAATTTGACAAGGATGGTTTCTTCTTTTGCAGAGAGAATATGCAGGACTGAGCAGCAGTCATATCTAGTTAAAAATGACTTGTCAACAATGCATATTGTGTGTTTTACAGAATTATTCTCATCCTGTTTCACAAGAAAAATCACCTGAAGTAGCAGCCCACCATAAGCAAGCCTACTACAGCAAACAGAATGTGAAAATGTATTTTTATTGAATTTTAAACAATTGCATCCAATGTATTATCCTGTTGTAAGTAGCACGTCTTTGGCATCAACTACAGCGATCAGAATGAGAACATGTCTTTTTATTTATTTTTGGTGAATATTTCATTTAATTCTGTGTCACTATAATGCCAGATTTCAGCAAAACTTCACCTGAACCCTTCACCTATCAGAATGAGAAAATGTTTTCAGAAAACGAATATCCTAGTGAATATCAAACCTTCTGCTAACTTATACCCACTTTATCCAGAGGCATGCATACGTCCAATTTGAGTCCGTTTGAACATACATGCAGTAGGAGAGCTTTTAATTCAAGTATACTTGTGTATGCAAGGAATTTGATCTCTGCATTTATCCCATCCATGAATTAATGAACACACACAGCACACAGTGAGATGAAGCAGACACTACCGGAGCAGTGAACTACCTTGATACAGCGGCGCTGAGCAATGAGGGGTTAGGTGCGTTGCTCAAAGGCACTTCAAACGTGGATGTGGGTATGGGAGAGCAGTGCCCAAACCAGTAGGCCACAGCTGCCCCACCAAACCTTCACATACAACCAATTCATTTCAATGAGAACATCTGTGACCAATGGGCAACGGATTCCAATTCAAACCACATTCAGATATGAAGATTTGGTGGAAAAGAGCCCTAAGGGAAACCATTCCACCAAGCTTTGTATCCGACTGAACATCTCGATACACATTCATTTCAATGGTAACCCCTGTGAGCTTAGGGGGGGAGCTCAGTGTACGGACTCCGCTTTATTTGTTTCATGCTTTAATTTTTTGGAATCCAGCACCAGTTAGCCTCTGGATGTGCGAGCCTGCTCTCTAAGCTCTCACAGAGGTTCCCATTGAAATGAATGGGCCTACTGTAAGTGGTGGACACAGCCGCACACAAAGCTTTGGTGGAAAACCAACCTTAGTCTGGTTAAAAGAACTTTGATTTTATCCGTTTCAGTCGGACACGTTTAAAAAGTGTCATGTGTCATGTAATGAGTGACACATTTAAATAGATGTTCATTAATGTGTGTTCTTCTAAATAATGAATAAATGAATCAAGCACACTCTCACACACTTTCTGTCACATATCATCTCAACTCATGTATGGGACATGGTGATACCATGCATTGCTGTTCATTTACCTCCGCCAAGGAGGTACATGTTTTCATTGGGGACCGGCCGGCGTTTGTCTGACTGTTTGTCTATGTTAGCAAGATAACTCAAAAAGTGATGGATGGATTACGATGAGATTTTCAGGGAAGGTCGGACATGACCCAAGGAAGAAACTATAACATTTTGGGAGTGATACGTAATTCCATCGGGATTCCGTCTGCGTTTATGTATTTAGCTTACTGGTGTAATGGCATGGTATGGCCACGTGGTGGCGATCTGAATAGTTTAGTTTCAAATGTATGACAACCTAGGAAAAACAATGCAGGCGGAGGTAGCTGCATGCGCTCTCTGAGTGCTTTTCTAGTTTATTATTGTGATCATTCAGTCAGTTACATTTTGTTCTCCTTTTTGTTCTCAATCAGGTATAAAATGTTAATACACATCTGTACACACACCAATGAGAAACCACACTGCTGCCCCACCTGCAACAAGAGTTTCTCACGCCTGGAAAACCTCAAGATTCACAACTCACACACAGGTCAGTGCAACAATACTCCTGCCAACAAATCAATTAAAACAATACATTTGTGTCAATGAAATAGAAATAGAAACACCTTTCCACCACATATGTAATGCTGTACACACATAAGCAAATGTTTGGAATTATTTGCTTGTAATGACAGCAGATGCTATTTGTTACTCCCACTCTCTGTTAAATCTAGTCTTTATATTTGTTCCACTGTGTTTACTCTTCGGGGAGAAGCCATACATTTGTCCATATGAGGGCTGCAAAAAATGTTATTCAAACTCCAGCGATCGCTTCAAACACACACGCACACACTACGTGGACAAGCCTTACTACTGCAAGATGGTGGGTTGTCTGAAACGCTACACCGACCCAAGCTCCTTGCGCAGGCATATCAAAGCCCACAGGCATTTTGTGGCCCAGGATCCCCCTGCATCAGGTACCATGGGGTCCTTGCTGAAAGGAGTACAAATTGGGGGGCTAGGTGCGGGGATAGGTATGGGAAAAGAGTCTGAGCTCGCCTACATCAGCAGGCATCATATAATCATTCCAGGGGCAATGGCTGCTCTTCTAGGCAGACATGGGCTTCAGGGGATGGAGGGATCTCTTCCCATCACCTCCCTGAGTCCCAGACCGCTGGACCTCATCACACTGGGATGCCCCAGCTCTTCCCCAGCTGGCTTAGGGGGAGCCTCGTTCCTGTCCCTCAGTGGATCCTCGCTTGGGCTGGGAAAAGCATCCCTCTTATCTCCTGTTTTCCACACCCTTCCACAAGAACTGCCTATGGTGTCTGTACTAGGTGCTGAGAGGAGAGCAGGAGGCTTGGGGCATGCAGGGAGGAGATAGAAGAGGAACAAGAGGCAGGTGGAGTCCTTAATCTCTCCACAGGGGCCTCCCATGAGCCACTGTCCTGGGTAGTCATCCCCTCTGGCACTGTCGTGCTCAAATCAGCAGTGGTCAGTTGACTCACAGAGTCCTAAACAGATAAAGACATTTGAAAAGCACATTCCATAAAAGAAGGGAGTCATAGTTTGGAGACTTAGAAGATTCTCAGTCACAAGAGAAAGGTTTTACCATGTTAATTTAATGCCGTTTCAGCACGGATTTCTACAATAGTTATACTTTCCTCTCAATGTCACCTATTTCTCCTGTTGAAAATATTTGTGACCAGTTTAGCATGTTTTGCTGTACAATGCAAACACTTGCACCTCCCACCCTAAACCATCCATGTTAATCTGTTCTAATTCTTTATACATACCCCATGTACTTCATGTACTTCAGCTGCAGTCATTAGAGTGCCCACTCAATGTATAGTTTGTACAAGACGACAATGTGTGCCATGCCTTCATGGCTAAACCCAAACACATGAGGAATGTGAACGACTGCACTTGTATTGCTTAGAGCAAAACAATTGCATAGAGCATGCTGATTATTTTGGTGGTGGTCTGCAACCTTATTCCTCAATGACATTAGTGCTTTTTAAAGCATTAGCATGCAGTTACTGTATGTCAGGGCCCTGTCTTGCGGGGACAAAAATGAATCCAGATATGTCTTCCCCCAAATAGTCACAATAGGCACAAGACTTTAAAACCTGCCCTCAGTTTTGTTTTGTTTGAATCTACAGTACTTTGACCTCTTACCATAGAAGATGTTTCATTGGTTCAGAAAACCACTAAATGTGCTGATCATTTCTTTTTCATGATTACATCTACTGTACAGGGAGGAGAAAATGTATTTGATACCATGCTAAAGTTGCCTAAAAAGAGGAATATAAAATCATCATTTGACAATTGATCTTAATGTCTTAATTCAAAAAATGAGTAAAAATAAAACCGCTAAGTACACTAATTGTCTTTGTGATTTAAGAATGTATCGTAAATAAATAAATATTCTTCCGCTAGGGGGAAGGAAATATTTGACCCCCAATCCCACTGAGTAAGCAACGTCTATGGACGTCCAAAAACAGAGGTCTGTCCAGGCTGTGATCTGGACGTCTATTTTACAGTCAAAATTAGTTGATAAATGACACTGGGACAATAGTCCAGCCTGACCCGGTTCAGGACGTCTACAGACATCCAACATTAGTTGCAAATAATCGTTCTGTGATGTCATAATCTGGACGTCTATTTGACAGCCAGAATCAGTTAATAAATGACATTGGGACAATAGTCCAGCCTGACCCCATTCAGGACGTCTATAGACAGCCAAAATTAGTTGCAAATAGACGTTCTGCATGCCATTCTGGCTACTCTGAGGACGTCTTCTGGATGTCTAATTAAGTCTTTCAGATGTCTTCAAGCGACGCCTATATCACACCCAGAACAACACATCTATTCAACGTCCAGGAAATACGTCTTAAAAACTTTCATTCTGGCTACTCGGAAGACGTCTTCTGGAGTTCGGCGACCACGTCTTCTGGACATATTTTGGACCAGTTTTTGCTCAGTGGTCCAAAAAATCCCTATGGGAATTTAACACATAGGGTTAACATAGGGGCAGGCAGATTTTCTTTTTAAAAGGCCTGCTATTTCATGGATCCAGGATATTATGCATCCTGATAAAGTTCCCTTGGCCGTTTGAATTAAAATAGCCCCACATCATCACTTACCCTTCACCATAGCTAGAGATTGGCATGGTGCTTTTTCCAGTAGACCTATTAGCCTGATGCTCATTGAGCTCAATGCCAATCAAACAGGCTAATAGGCCTACTGTAAAAATCACAATGATTTTTATATTCCTCTTTTTAGGCAACTTTAGCATGGTATCAAATACATTTTCTCCCCACTGTATGGTTGTCAGACATACAGTACAGTGAGGTTCATAAATATTTGAACCCATGCTAAAGGTGACTAAAAAGAGCAATTTAAAATCATCTTTTGGAAATTGATCTTAATGTTTTAAGTAACAAAATGAGGAAATGTCTAACCTTTAAGGACACCAATTTTCTTTGAAAATGAATAATGTATCATAATAAATGTTCTCCTTAAAATACATTTTGCTATGTGCACCCCTATGTTAAATTCCCATAGAGACATAGAGGGCAGATTTTTTTATTTTTTAAAGGCCAGTAATTTCATGGATCCAGGATACTATGGATGCTGATAAAGTTCATTTGGCCTTTGGAATTAAAAATAGCCCCACATCATCACATACCTTTCACCATACTTAGAGATTGGCATGGTGTTGGGTTTTTTTTTTCAGTTATCTGATAGCTGGTTTCATGCTGGGCTCAATGCAAATCAAACCAGCTATAGGCTAACTGAAAAGAGAGACCATTATTTATTTATTTATTTAAGGCACTAAGATCAATTTCCAGAAGATGATTTTATATTCATCTTTTTTTAGTCAACTTCAGTTTGAGATCAAATACTTATGAGCCCAACTGTATATGTCTGACCCTGCAAGATTGGTTAATTCTCTGAGGTTAACTGATAGATAGTAAGAATTACAACCATTTCTATTGGAAAAACCTCAGAAACAACAGAGCGTGGTTATATCTCTTAAATAACCACATCACAGGTACACACACACACACTGCCTCAGTTTTAGGGTCTGTAATGTGCAAATGCACTTGCTGCTAATCTCTCTCTCTAACTGAGCATTATAGCACATGTTCACTTATCAACAGTAGAACAAGGAACTGACAATAGGCTTCAACTGGGCATGAGCTCTGTGGACCAGAGCATCACCAAGCCTGAAACAGCATTTCTTTTCCTCTCACCAGTTTAAATACTGGGGTGCACACAACCTCTCTGGCACTTATGTGGCTACATTCCCAAACTGGTACCATCACCACAACCTCTGCTGGCAGATGTTTAAACTCTCTCACGCCTCAGCTGGTGAACTACCACAATGGCTTGTCATAAGACAGACAAAAAGTGAAAGGGGGACTGGAGGACTCTTTAGTAAACATGGGCTATCTGTGAACATTTGATTGGAAGTTTTATTTTAAATCTGCTCGAAAAGATGCACCATCTGCTTTTTATTGACACACTTTGTGAAAATGCTTTAAAGCATATTGTATCTGAGGAACACATTCTCAGCACAAGATAATTCCAAGTAGTTATCAGAATCTTGTTCTGTAAACCTACACAGATAGCATAACTATGCCATGATAGGTTATGTGTGATTAGTGCCTATCAACCCAACCACTTACTTAAAAATAAGAAAGTTTCTTTCTATCTTGGAAACTAGTAGAGGCAGCTGGTCATTGAGAGCCATGGCATTGTTTTATGCTGAGAATGTGTGGAGACATATTTTGTGATCAAATGTATATGCAACATTTTCTAAAGAGAGTGAAGTAGCAGTTTACTCTAGAGTCTAGACCCAACTCCGTCCAATTTTGCAATATTGTTTTGGACAAGACATTTTAATGATGTTGAAGCTGCTTTTATTCGCATTCTCTGGGCTGCAGCACTGCCTTCAGCTTTCTTCATTGTCTATGTTTATGTATCCAGAGTAAGAAATGATGCAGGTGTCAACTGCAATGGTTTTGAAATGTACCTTGTGAAAGGCTTTCTCTGTTGCAACTATATACAATTTTATCATGTCTGTGTACACATATATTGGTGTAGCTTGGGGTCAACAAAATACTGTGACCTATTAATCAGTGTCTAAACTATTACAAGGTACTATTACTGTAACTTGCACTCCTGAAGCAAATGAGTGAAAAGAGTGGAAGGGAGGCATTTACTCTCATCAGCCCTTGCCTCGGCTGAGTGCTGGTTTGGGCTGCTCTGGGGGTGGTGTTAGTGCCAGCTCGCATGTGCTGTTCAGCTAAACTAGGCCACCAAACAGTCTGCACTCAAATGGCTTTTCTATCGGCTCTCTGTGCAAGAACTCTTTGCCCTGGACAATGTAGTTCTTCAGAGACGACACAGTATCAAGAATATTAAGCTGGCTGCTTTTATGAACAAGAGCCATTTTTGGTACAAGGTGAGAAATCTGTCTCTGCAAATAAGCTAAAGTTGCCCAACTCAGATACTTAGAGACATTCAAGGCTACTCTGGCAGAGTTCAATATAAGATACTGTTTCCTATGTTTTGAGAGTAAGTCAGCAGGAGCGGTCAAATATATCTCATGAGCATTATGCCCTCTTATGGAGAAACTTGGTGGCTACACCTAACCAGCATGGAATTTCCATACTGTAATACAATAACTGATTGTAATGTTGACACAGATCCTTCACTGGATCCAGTTTCATATAAAATAAGCAATTCCCTCTTTTATTGTGCCATTAAATAATAATAATAATAATAAGTAACCCTGTTTCAGGAAATCTTTGCATTTTCCCATGATCACAACACAAGCTTGGGAATTCTGGCCTGGATATTTTCTCCTTAAACTCGGAATGTCTTTGTTTGGTTGTGAGCAAGACAAGTATGATTTACAGTAGTTATTTGAACCAGGTGAGATGCCTTACTGATAGTCCAGAGGTGCACAAAGGTTTACCAATAGACAATGGCCAGGCAAGGCCAGTATTCATTTTCTGCACATTTTTAAATCTTTAAATAACAGTATTTTATTTCTCAAAGTGCCTTTTCTTGTAAATGAGTGATATAAGTTGAAAAATGAAATATACTGTCTTGGAATTATGTTTCCGAGGAGGAATATGCAAAAGGTAAGATAAGTGCATAGTTAATACAACATAATTATGTACTCCTGTTTTAGTGGATTTTACTGTATTGATAGCATCACATGAGTAAGAAATGTTTAATAAAGGTGCATTTGATACATGTATTACTGTATGCCAAAACTATAGCATTTTCCTTGAGTCTTGTTTGTAGTCAAATCAAAGACAACCATAGACAAGTACAGAAAAGAATAAGGCTTTATTACAGGTAGGGGCATAATTTAGAAAGGGTTTGGGTATGTGGTCACATGGTTGAAGTGGATGAATTATCATTCTTCATGTCGTCGACTGCTGATCCTGTGGAGGTTTTGTCTGTTTGTCCTGATTCTGAATGGACAGTTCTTCATCAAGGCGTTCCTTTGCCCTTACGACCTGTAGGAATACAAAGGGGAGAAGACTGAATAAGCCAAATCACTGCCAGTGGAACATCTATAGCCTGAGAACAAGGCAAATCTAAGAGCATCCCATTTGATCTGGCAGATATGGATTTCCACCTAGCCGAAAATCATCAAAGCCAGTCACCATTTGGAAAAACTAAAGGAACTCCAAGGCACTCATGTAACAAAAGTTAAAAAGCCTTTATTGTAGCGGCTCGGTCACATTAAACCTTTTTAAAAACTCCAACACGTTTCGGCCATGTAGCCTTCATCAGGGAGTCAAAGGAGTCGTGTTTTGACTCCCTGATGAAGGCTACATGGCCGAAACGCGTTGGAGTTTTTTAAGGATATTGGCTTATCGGGGTTTTTTTAAAGCCACTCTAGCGCTCCGTAAACCACTGTCTGATCACGTGCCTCCATGAGCCAATTACAGTTGCTCCCTGCACCACGCAGTTTAGCTTCTAGCATAGGTGGAAAACTCCAGCTTCAGTGAGTAAAAGTCCAACCATGTATTGGTTTGGAATGCAGACCAAAATGTACAGGGCTCCATAGGGTACACTACACGTATCCATCAGGTTTCATGAAAAATTAGCCAGTCGTTTTTATCATAACTCCTCCTTACTAGTAGCCTGATGAGCCAGACCCACATCAAGATGTAGGGTCTGGACACTCACCGTCATGGAGGTATTATAAGAACTGGAGAGAGTGAACAAGTCCCGCCCCCATTCATTTCAATGGGAATGCTAGGCTAGTGAAAATTGCCAAAATTGAACGATTTTTTCAGGCTTCAACATGGCGTTTCAAGGGGCTTGTTTCCGGTGCCGTTTTACTTAGCCAATTAAGTGGCAGGTTACTGATTGACGTAAGGTACAGAAGGAGAGCTCGTGAGCTGAGAGTGGAACAGCCACCAATCAGCATGAGGAAAACTATGGGAAAACGGCACCGGACATGATGTATTTCTGGAAAATGGCGACTCAAATTCAAATTCCCTCCCCGCAATAGGATAACGCTAAACGAATCATCTTCTTGTTTTCAAGTAGCAGGATGCGTAACCTTCCCTCTCCACGCAATAGGATAACGCTAAACGAATCATCTTCTTGTTTTCAAATAACAGGATGCGTTACCGTCGCAACTTCTGGTCGCATGTCAGTCACCATTATGTTAAGCCCACCCACTGACTCTATACACGCTGTGATTGGCCCGCTTTTATTTTCCATTTCTCAGCTCCTTAGCTCTACGGAGCGTTGCTAGACTGCCCCGCCAGCCAAATTACATTTGCTGCCGCTAGGGGCGTCTAGATTTCTAGGCTACCTTACTAGGGCTGCACAATATATCGAATTTTAGCTGCTCTACCTAGCTGAAGAGTTGTGCTAATTAGAATCAGCTGGTTTAAATGAATGGTTGGCATAGATGTGTGGTAGGACTTTTACTCACTGGCCACATTTACATGATATTTTTAATTCCGAATTAGTTTATTCAGAATTAAATAGTTCGGAATTAAAATATTCTCCTTCGAGTTTACATGGAAATAATAATTCCGAATTGGCGTTTACATGGAACATAGGTTAATTCTGCTTTGTTGTATGCTGCTGAACGTCTGGGGGTTGGGAAGGGTTCCGATTGGACAGGCGGCGCATGAACGTAGACTAATTAAGGTATACCGGAAGAAAACAAATTTTAGCTGGCTAGCGGCTTTTTTGTCATCTCGGGTTAACGTTACAGCATGGGCAATAACATAACGAAAACGGTTTTCGCAGTAATTCTGATAATAGGCCTACTATATAACCAGCAGCTTGAGAATATTGTCAAGTTTCACCTTTGCTAGCCGAGGAGAAGAGTTTCGGAGAAGGGGGGGAAGACGACGGAGCCGAATTAGCAATGAAACGAGCATGCGCTTCTTCTTCCTCCTTGTACGAGCATGCGCCAAACAAACGGAATAAACTTTGAATCGGAATAAAGGTTTACATAGGAGAAAGTTAATTCCGCTTTAACATCGGAATAAACCAACCACTTAATTCGGAATTGAGTTTGATTCCGGATAATCATTTTCAAGCGGAATAAACGTTTACATGGTCTCTTTTAAAGAGGAATTAACTTTTATTCCGAATTAACTTGTTTTTATTCGGAATTAAAGCTCTCATGTAAACGCAGCAACTGAAGCTGGAGTTTTCCACCTCTAGGTTTCTAGATAGACACTAGTCACAGAGGATAAAAGTAACGTGGTGAACATACCACAACAGGTAGCAGTCGCAGTGTTTCCCACACATAGACTACTTTGTGGCGATGTGCCACAGATTCAACGGCAGCCGCCACATATTGCGTTTCGTTATTAATTTATTTTAAACGCTATTAAAAATACGCATGGTATTCGCTGCATTTCCCTTTCCTCCTTTCTCTCTGCCACTCACGCGCGTCTCGCACGCACGAAGCTTTGACTTATCAGGGACCAACTTTTTGAGAGTGCGACTGAAAAAAAATCTATGTCGCAATGGTGCACCTCAGGCTGCACGGGTGAAAGCATATCTTTCAAAAGTTTTCATTGTAGACAATGCGTGAAACTTTACAAAACAGTAGGCCTATAAAAGTAAACCCCCTCGCCTTGGCCCGCTTTTTCTCGTTCTCCCCCTCCCTCTCATGCGCACTCAATGGACACCCGCCCCTCGACATGCACATTTAATCCAAATAAAACATTCACAATCGTGAAAGCAATGACGAATAGAAGACTAGCTAAATTATTATTAAATCCGTTTAGCATAAATAATTAGCATGCTGCACAGATTGATTAAAACTCTTGCATCTCAATACCAATATTTTCCAACTCCAAAACTCAAAAGGGCCTGTCCCAAGGAGAACAAGTGTTAGCCTACCTTGAAACTTAAACACACGTGGGGAAACGGAACAGTCCAACCAGTAGACTAAGCTAGCCAACTATAGCCTATTTTGTTTACAATATTTTGAGGCTTCAACCAGACAGCTGAATTAAAGAGGTGGAGTTGTATAAGAACAGTAGCCTATAATCTGCATAAAGTGTGCTGTTATGAATATCAGCATGAAGGATTTTCTCTTTTTATATATCTTTTTATATATCTTATTATATTATATAGATATAATATAATACTCTGGTGTTCCAAGGTAGGCTATTTAAATGTAAAAAAAAAAAAAAAAATCCAATCACCGTTATAATAAGCATAATGACAATAAAATTTGTTTTGAAATAAAAAATAATCGTGATAATTAATCATGATATCAATATTGCTCAAAATAATCGTGATAATCATTTTGTCCATTATCGTCCAGCCCTACTCCTTACACATCAAAAGAATACAAAGACTACTAAACCACAACAAAGACATACCCTCAGTGCAGGGCTGTACGCTTAACTTTTTCACTAGGAGCATAGGTGCTCCTAAATGAAAAAATTTAGGAGCACAGAAAAAAATGTAGGAGCACTATGAAATTTCATTGAAAACCTTATTGCCTTAAGCAGGATACAGATCATTCACAGCAGTGGCAATCCTAGTCTCTGCTCAAACCCTCCGTACACACAGAAAAGGGCTTGTCTAGTTTCTATTTCATATTTTGAATTCAGAATTTGTATAAATTTTGTTAACAATTCATAGCATTATAGGATCTGCTGAATTACTTATAGCTTAAAATTTATTTAAGTAATTTGAATACTTCATATTGATTACACTGGTCTTTAATGATATTACAGGGGTGGTGTGTAGGTCTAATTGAGTGCCTGTCACTTTAAGACTAACAACGGTAAAGACAAATATTTCAGTGTAATAGAAAAGATGAGTGTCCAGCAATGTTAACTTCTATGATTTAGGTAGCCTACCGTGGCATGGCATTGTGAGTTGTCCTTTCACTTTTTCCTTGGTCATGTTTAATTGGCTGGGTGCTTAACTTACTCTGCCATGACTTGTCTTGGAGTTTGGTAGCCTATATCTGTTATATTCAATGAGTGACAACCAGTGCTCAAAATAAAACGTTAGGTAGCCTATTCTCCTGATAACGTTAGTGGAATGGATTTAATGTGAACGTATAGCCATAAAAAGACGCAGAGTGGCTATACAGCGCACATTTGCGATGAAAATGTTCCGCCTTAAAAGCAGATGTAGCCTACACCGAATCGTGGTTAAATACATCATTTAGACAACAGAATCAGTATACCATTTTTGTTTCATAGAAGTCTACCAGGCCTATGTCAAATGCAGGCTCAGGTGAAGCTGGGAGGAATTAACGCACGGTCTCTACTCTGTGTTAAAGGAGAATTCCGGTGTGAAATTGAGCCTAACTGTACCTAAACATGTTAAGGTGTTCTCACACATGTTGAAGACAGACCTTCGCTCACCCCCCAGCATTCCGAACTCCGCCGTTTTCAGCCTAGCTTGCAGTAGGCTTGAATCTATTAGATTGGGCATCACGTAGCCTATGCTATTTTTAAACCATTAAAACGGTTCCAAGTAACTCCACACTGCATTGGTAGACTTCTGAGGGTCCTGACATTTAAAACGAGATACTGAGAACTTTGGAAATGCACAGGAAGTTTGTTAAAAAAGACTGTTTACAAGCAGTACCTTCATAGAATCTCTCCGCTGGGCGCCATCTTGTAATCAAGTCGAGAGCACGAACGAACAGGAAGGACAGGGGAACATATTGCAAAAGTAATTCCATAGGAAATATATAGTTATACTGTCTACATGAGCATGATGAGTAACAAAGCTCAAAATGTTTGCAATATGTCCCCCTGTCTTTTGTGCTCGTCAGTCGACTTATCGCGACTTCACCACAAGATGGCGCCCAGCGGAGAGATTCTATGAAGGTACTGCTTGAATAAACAGTCTTTTTTAATAAACTTCCTGTGCACTTCCAAAGTTCTAAGTATCTCGTTTTAAATGTCAGGACCCTCAGAAGTCTACCAATGCAGTGTGGAGTTACTTGGAACCTTTTTAATGGTTTAAAAATAGCGATTTAGCTGCATAGGCTACAATCTAATAGATTCAAGCCTACTGCAAGCTAGGCTGAAAACGGCGGAGTTCGTGATGCTGGGGGGTGAGCGAAGGTCCGTCTTCAACACGTGTGAGAACACCTTAACATGTTTCGGTACAGTTAAGCTCAATTTCACACCGGAATCCACTTGGTGTGGATTCATTTTAGGAGCAAAATGCAAATGAAAGGGTTGAAATCAGTACTCGCATGTGTGCGAGTATTTGTTTTTTTAAACTCGCACTAATATATTTTTACTCGTTTTTGCAACGACCTGCTCGCAGTGTACAGCCCTGCCTCAGTGGCTGGTTGGCGGTTGGAGGGGTGTACACACATCAACTTGTTTTGTAAACAAAGGATGTCAAAAATAAACAATGTGTACACTGGACAGAAAAGGTCAAAGAAACACTCACCTTTGATTGTAGGTAGAAGGAGCCACCAACAGATTTGTCGTTGGCTTTAAATAAATGTTCATAGTTCTGAAACAGATAACAGTGGAGGACTTAAAGTAAGTGAAATTCACCTTGAATAACATCCACACAATACATTCTGAAACAATTACAACATTATCAGCTGTGCTATGTTTAAAGATTCACTTCTAAAGTCACAACAAGTAATAGTTTTCGCATGATGGCCAACATCATTGCATCATACTAAAAGCAGGGATACAAACGTATGGTGACAGAGAGAAACGTGACCAACCATATTGGTTAAAGGTGCCCTGCCGCACAAAACCACTTTCACTGTCTTTTTTGTTTTTTTTATGTGCCAGGTCCATGTGTCTCTGTTGTCATGAATGTGAAAATGAACTCCTACTGTCTCTGTCAGCTCTAGCCTCTGAAAAGAAATACCGGAGAAATTAGGCCAATTGAAAAAGCTGGTCATTCTGATGTGGATATGACCCGAGGTCATTACATGAGCACACCCAGTTGAGACTGCGCTCACAGAATTTGTGAAGCCTAGTAACAGTTTTGAACGTCAACGGACTTGTGCGCTATGCAGGAATAGAAGTTCAACAACGCATATTTTGCCCAAGAACCCTACCCTGGAAATCCAGATACTCTGGCAATGAGCAATGATGCACGTTACTTTTACCCCAAGCATCGGGGGACACCAAAAAAGGAACTGATGATGACAGCCCTACAACTTTTTGTTTTTGGTCGTACTGTTATCCAATTGCATCGAAGTTCAGAATCAGTCAGAGTAAACATTGGTCGTAGTGTTATCCAATTGTGTGCAGTGAGATTTTCAAATGCATGCTTGGTGCTGCCCCTCGAGTTGGGCCATTTTCATTATTCGTGGCCAGATCCTAAATCTGAAAGATTCCAGGGTCTGGTTTACTACCAGGCTACAAGAACCCAGAGTTGAGTATTAAATGGCTTATCTTAGGAACAATACCACAACAGTATCATTTAAAATAAGTTATCGGTTCTGAAGTCTGGAGCAGTACCATCGCGATTCGCAACAGTCTAGTGTCCCGCCCATAAGTAAAATGCTATTGTCGATTCAAGGAAATGCTATGTTATGTAAGGGATAATGTATAGAACGCCGGTCATTTTTGGAAAATAACTCCCGACAGGATGAACTTTTTTTTTCTTTCTTTCTTTTTTTAAGAGAAGACCATTTTGGCAAAGGGAGGCTCTACAAAATATTAGTGATGAGGTGACAATACTTGAGCCACACATATTTGTTCTTTTTAGTAATCACTATTTTTTTCCCTTCTTAAATATCTCTTCACTAGCCTGACTAGCCAGATTTCTCTTCACTCTTTTTTGCTTTGTTTTGTTTTTATATATTAATGAATTTTCAACATACAACTCAAAATCATAAAGACATAAGGACAATCAAGTTATACAAGACGCTAGGGGGAAGAAACAATACAGGAGTAAATAGTGAAGCTATACAATTAATAGCCTAATGAAAATAATAAGAAAAGAAATAACATAAACCATAGTAATTCACAACAGCGATAATTTTAACATGTCTGAAGACACTTTCATGGCTACCTTATTTTTTACTTTTTGGAGTGACGATATAAACATTTTAAACTCATTAAAAAAACATACAAAGGAGGGTTTTGTATTTCTCCATTTACAACAATGTATATGATATTTACCCATAATAATAATGGATGTTAATTAAATCAAAAAAGGAAGTGTTTACATTACAGAAAAGTACATCAGTGGACATAAAAGGCGGAAGGTCATGAATCTTCACAGATATCCAAACATTGTAAACATTAATCCAAAAAATACTGGAAGCAGGGCAAGAGTAAAACATGTGTTCTAGTGTATCATCTGATAAGCTACACAAATTACATAGTTCAACCTCAAATTTAAATCTTTTTTTAAGAAAGTCGCCAACTGGATATATTTTATTAATAATTTTAAAATGAGTTTCTTTAACCTTGGGGGGGGGGGGGGGACAGGCCATTTAATGTACTTAGTATAAGCCTTCTCAAATACTGATGAACTGTCAGCTTCTACAAATAAGGCTCTATTGAAGCGATGAAACTAATTATTTTGCCAATTAATTATGCCAATAAATCTGTTATTACATTTGTTATCTGTAATGGGAGTCGAATTTATTACCAGTTCAGGTAAAACTGTTTCAATACTAGAACACCTTAAAGTATTTTGGATCATTTTAAGCAGTGGTATGGGGATTGCCTTGCAAATCTTATTATATTCATGCTGGGTGCAATTTAAGTTATATTTATTTTTAAGGGACAGATGATCCAGCAATTCCCCATTACTATCCATTATGTCCGTTATAAATACAATGCCTTTTTCAAACCATTCCTTCTACCAAAGATAGTCAAGTCTCTTGTTAACCATCGACTAAGAGATTTCTTCTTATCAGGTATACGATTGGAAATGTTCATATTTTCCCTTCTTATATTATTTTTCGATATTGTTATTCCAAGATATTTAACTCCAGGTTCCACTCTAATTGAAGCAATAGATGATTCAGTGCAAGTATGAATAGGAAGTAATTCACATTTATTAATATTAAGGGATAACCCTGATGAAAATATTTGTATGATTTGTAAGGCTTTAACAACCATAGATTTATCTCTCAAGAACAATGATGTATCATCTGCAAATTGACTTATTCTAAATTCCTCGTCAAAAATGGTTATACCATGTAGATCACCACTATTATTAATAAGCAATGCTAATAACTGAGTGGTCAAAATAAACAATTTTGGTGAAATTGGGCATCCTTGTCGAATTCCATGCATCACATTAAACCTAGGAGTCATTCCAGGATTTAAGGATACAGAACTGTAAATATCATTATAAAACATCTGTACTATATTGCAGAATCTCTCCCCAAAACCCATAAACCTAAGTGTTTCTAACAAGAAAACATGTTCAACTGTATCAAAAGCCTTATAAAAGTCAAGAAATAATACAAAACTATCAGTATCAATGAATTCCCTATAATCGATCATATCTAATATCAATCTAGTATGATTATATATATTCCTACCCTTCACAAAGGCAGATTGACACTCATCTATTATCTTCAATAAACCTTCATTTAATCGGTTTGCATAAACATGTGTCAAAAGCTTGTAATCATTGCATAACAGAGTTATTGGTCTCCAGTTATCCAATGACAAAACATTTTTATTGGGTTTGGGGATCAAAGTTATAAGGCCTTGTTACATAGTGGCTGATAGGTTTCCTTGTTCTATACATTCCAAGAATGCATTGTGAAGTAGTAACCCTCTAATTTCACTCCAAAAGAACAGATAAAATTCTACTGTTAGGCTGTCAATGCCTGGTGACTTTCCCTTAGCCATACGCACTATTGCTCGGTTTAGTTCTTCAATATTAAGTTCATCCTCCATATATTGTTTGAAATTATCATCTATATTCATTTGAAATTCTTTAGCTTTTTTGAAAAACAAGGAACAATCGACCTTTGAAAACTGAGATTTGTATAACTTGTCATAGAATGTTCTTATTTCTTCATTAATTTCAGTTTAGCTTTCAGTTTCATTACCATTCATGCACAATTTCTGAATTTTCCTTTTGCTTTGCCTATGTTTTTCCAAGCTGAAAAAATAAGGAGTTTTTCTCGCCTTCTTCAATCCAGCGAGCCCTCAAACGTACAAAGGCTCCCTCAGCTTTTTCCAAATACAGACTATCAAGATCATTTTGTAAACTGACTAGTTTGCTGCTTTCCTCATTAGTTAGATCAGCTTTGCAGCATAGGTGGTTGATATTCTTAATAATATCCTGTTGTTTCTGTTTCTTCATTTTACAAATAGTCTTACTTATTTTTATAGCAATCTGTTTAACTTGGAATTTAAACCATTCCCATTTGTTCAAGCATGACATTTCCATAGAAATGATCTCTTGAATCAACTGCTTGATTTCTGAACTAAATTTAACATTATCCAGCAATGAATTATTAAACTTCCACACTTGACTTGGAACCCCTTCATGTCTAAATAAAGATAAGGACAATGTACCTACACAGTGATCAGTTAAGGGGGAAGCAGATATTTCACACTTTGTAATGTTATTGGTTAATTCCTCTGAGATTAACCAATAATCTAACCTTGAGCACTGGCCATTGCCTGATGCATTGAACCAGGTATATATTGTGCAGGATATTTCAGTCTCCAGTAATCAGCTAGTTTTAGACTTGTAGTAACATTCAGAATGGTTTCATCATAGTTGTGACATTGTCCCTTTGGAGGCATACGGTCCAACCAGAGATCAGGTGCTAGATTAAAGTCCCCTCCCATAATAATTTTATCAGCAGTATAAAGCACTTTCCATTCTTCCACTAACTTAACCAAGGATGAGAAAAAAGATTTGTTCTGAACTTTTTTGTTGTAACCGTACACACAAAACAAAATATAATGTACTCCATTAACTGATTTGACATGGAACTACACCCTCATCTGGCGTAATAATCAAGGCAACTTGCAAACTACTGGCACTACTACTGCTTGTTGTCTATGGGGACTATTTTCAGATGCTGCGTACAATATCACTGCGCCTATGGTACGTTTGCAAGTTGCCTTGATTATTACGCCAGATGAGAGTGTAGTTCCATGTCAAATTAGCCTAGAAAAACGCCAGGTTTCATGTTCAGTTGGTCTTATTGCACTTTCTAACTTGAGGAGACACGTTTTAAATGGGAAAATTACCAGAAATCTTAGTCACTTTTAAACATGAAGCTAGCAGGCGAGAAGCTAATGGTCTAATCCGATTCAATGATCTATGCTAGGCTGAAGCTAAAAGTTGTATCGCCAGACTCACGGAATGGCTGGATGAACGGGAACAAGGTAAATATCGATTGTTTTGCTCGAGGGGAGGTGGGAAATGAGCGTATTTCCAAAAATGGCGGAATATCCCTTTAAGGTCATCTCCTGCCGAGCTCCCGTTTTGTTGTTTCTCCCGAAAAACTCTCGTAATTTGCATGGCCATCATACTTCATTCGAAAATAACTGATCCATTCATTTTCTGACAACAGGTTGCCATACACCCGACACATAGCCTACACAATCACTTACTTTCAATTTATTTCAATCGTTCTGTCATAGGCTAACACCTGGCAACGTAAACCCAAATAATAAGGAAACCGGTGCAGTTCACAGCCGAGTCTCGCAAGCAAGCGGGCTAATTAGCCTAGGCTACTCCAGAGTATTGCGAGGAGTGTGGCGATGACATCATCGAAACGCAGGTATGCGTCCCCGTCCAAACGAACGCTAGAGGGCTGCATATTCGAAATTATGCACTCTGGGACCCGGTTTCAGATCGATTCGTTTTAGGGCTATGCGTTTGCAGTATTCGTTTGGATGAACGGCCAAAACGAAGCAAAACAGCTGCGTTTAACCCAAAACTCGTCTCCGTGTGGACAAGCCCTTAAACAACCAAGGCTCACTAGATCGGATGAAAGCAGAAATATGGGCTGGCCTCCTTCATTCTATGTCTAGTGATGAGAATCCAATGCACACACGCTGCAGTCCATCCTGGTGTTGGTATAGGAGAGCAGAGGAGAATGGAGAAAGTCCAGAGAGTCATAAGCTTCACCCAGGAAACTCTTTATCACGGGAAGTGGGTCAGAAGTTGCTCCCTGTGTATCACCGAATGTCCAGTGACAGTCTGCTCAAGCGAATGCAGCATGGAGGCACTCAGAATGCCAATGAATGCCTTAACTTGGTCATATGGGCCCAATGTCCAGAAACAGTGTTTATGGGGAAAAGTAGAGTAGAGGCCACAGCCAGTATGGCCATTTCTACATTTAATGAGGGTGCCTCTGCCATGCTTGGCTGTAATGGAGAAATTGTGGCTTCAGAGCACAGTTGTGACTGTCAGCGCCATGCAAAATCAGGACATTAGGATCTCAAAAGCTAATAGTGTCCAGTCCACCAGTGTAAAGAGGAGACGCAAAAGTGTAAGCACAGCCAAAAAAGTGAAAAGTTATGTGATGGATGTTGCAATGAGCAATGATAGATGTCATTTATAATTATAACTGATAGTAATAAGAGCTTTGGATGTTATACAGTGTGATACATGGATCTTACTTGGAACTAAAAGCATATTTCGTCTGTAATTGCTGGCGTTCAAGAGAAATGTGTTGAATTTTGCCATAAAAATCTTCAAAGGCCGTTTTCTCAAAATGTTTTTTTCCCCCACACGCCATGCCATGCATGTCCACTTCTGCAGCACCTACATACACCAAACTTTCCAGTCTTATTCCTAACTATATTTGGAAGATATTTACAGAGGCATTTGTTGACATTGAATTCTTGGCCTGATTTATGACTTTTTATGCCTAAAAATAGGGCGAAAATCCATTTTTTTTTTAAATCCAATTGACAGTATTTTCTGATTTACTGGATAACAAAAGAAGATATTCATAATTCCCTCTGTAAATGTTTTTTTATTTGACATATTAACACAAGAAAAAAAAATCATTTTCAACCTGGCTTTTTCCAATGGTCAGATCCTTTGCGTCAAAATATATGCAAATTAGCACATCTTTAATTAGATAAAGCTTATTTAGCATATTTAAACATAAAATTACAGACAACTTGCAATACATTTTTTCTCCTATTTATGTGAGTACCGGTATTCAACTGGTCAAGTTTCATGAAGATATCTTTAAGTTAAAAATGTTACCCTATTCACCTGTAGTGTAGTAAAGTGACTCAACTGCCCCCTCTCTAGACCTACCATATAATTTAAATCTGAAGGTTTTGTCAACAAAGACTACAGCACCGATAAGAATAATGCTGCCATATGCCTACCTTTTGTATTTCTTCTGGCGTAAGTGTTGAGATGTTCAGTATTTGTTGTGCCTCCTGTAACGTCATACCCGTGATGCTAGACGCAGCAGCAGATTCTTTACCCGCGCGACCTCTTGCTCTGGCAGCCTCTTGGCTGGCTGCATAACGAAAGCAAGAGACAAAGACCCATCAAGCTTTCAATGGTGACTGAGGTAGTGGTGACCGAAGTGAAGTTGTTACAGGCAAATGTACTATGAAAATAAATTACCGGCATATTCTTGCCGCAGTGCTCTCGCAAAAGCCCGTCCAACTACCTGGGCACCCATTACGATGATCTGGGCAAGGTACTTAGCCTGAGTAAAGACAGGAAGACCATGTGAGGACACAGGCGAATACCAAAACGAACAACGCATTAACACGTATGGTAATACTATTAACAGAGGGAAATCCATTTCAACATTATTCACATGTTTTTTCAGCAACACCGTTAACAATAATGTCACACCATGCAGCCTGCGTGTTACCCACATTAGCCAACTCAGCTAACAGTTGCATCAAATATTACGTTCGTAAGTAATAACGATAATTATTACGGGGCAACTGTTAACCTGTCGAAAAGCTTGATTCACACTGAATATTATCCAAAGAAAGGCAACTCACCATCGTTGATAGTTTTCCTTCAACGTTAACTTGAAGTTATAGGCCTGTTACCTCTTCTGCCCGCTTAGAAACGGCACAGACTTTAAAATTGAACTATGCACTTGCGCCAGGACTTCAAAAACAGTATCGTCTTCAAACTGGATCGTCCGTCTTTAAAGCCTTTTTGCTGTCAAGGTTATTGTAACAGTGTTAACGTTCAGAGGTCACACTGTTCCCATAGAAGTTTGCAGCTCTGTGCAGTGAGAGAAATGTTATCACCATGTGGTTGGATGATCAAATAGCAACGTGAATAGAACGGAATAGAACGTTCATACCGGATGTATGTACCGGAAGTTAGCATTTTGTTTTTCAAAATAAAAGTCACGGTAACCACATCTATCTATTATAGCTATATATCTATATATTAATTAATGCAAGGAACGTCTGTCTGTGTGTTCCATGCATAACTCTCGAACCACTCATCCGACTGACCTAAAATTTGACATAGGCTAGGTCTTGCTACTGGCACGCGTGAGTGCAGTGCAAAGTTTGGTCGTTTTTGGGCAAAAAAATGACAAAGATATAGTTAAATTACAGTTTTTCTCGATTGTTAACACACATTTTCTGAAAACATGCCTCATACTCTCAGAACTCCAAAACAACACACACAATGGGCAAAACCCTGCAATTCTCCTGCAAAATGACACTTTACCTTCAAAACAATGTAATTTCTCCTCAAAATGCTCTTTTGTTCTCAAGAGACACACACAAACCATCATATCAAGGCATTTATAAGGACCAGTTGAACACTGATGTGCTCAGTGTAAAACACTGCAATGAATTGAAAACACTTCTGCTCCATTCATCATAATGACTAGGCCTTTTTTTGTTCAGTGTTACCCTACAAACAGTAGGCCTAGATAAGCTGATACAGTAAGTTGATATGCTCAATAACAATATTTTTAAATATCTCATTGTTTTCTATTATTTGTCTTTGAATTTGCCGTAATGTTATGGCATTTTCGGACAATGCTCATGATTTCAGTTTCCTGTTCAGGAGACAGAAGCCCTTGTGTTGGTAATCCTTCAGCTGCCAAAAAAATAGTAAAATACTGTAAACTGTGTAGGAATACAAAGTAGGAATACTTTCCCCAAATACTTGAAACATACTTTATTTTTACAGTCCTACAGAACAGCCCACAGGCAATACTGTACTACTGTGCTCATTGAGCTTGTACTGTACAGTACTGTACTGTATAATACGCAGCACTGCAATGTTAGTGGCTCGGATCTCATTCGAGATTACGGTCCTTGGCCTCCCCGTCTTCCTCCTCTTACTCTCACTCCTCTGGCTCTGCCTCTGCCTGTACTACTACTGTATACTGAAGCTGTGATTGATAATTGTAAAACTGTGTGACAGGTGTTTGCCCATGTGATGAGTCAGTGTGCATGGTAGGGCAGTTAGCTTTAGAATTTGAATGGCAGTGTGTTCTTTGAGAGAACAAGACATTTTCTTCATGAAAATTGTGTCAAATGCAGAGAATTGTGTGTAGTGTTTTGAAAACAGTGTGTTTTAGAAAGGCAATTTGAGTGTAAAGCAGAAATTGTGCTTATAGTTCAGCAGAATCGGTTCAGGAGGTTGGTGCATGAGCTACATAATATTGGAATTGTGTCTCAAGTAGGCTACCAGAAATTGTGTGTAAACAATTGAGAAAAACTGTAAGCAAAATAAAATTCTACCGCTCTAGCCATTCCCCTTCTCACTCTGACTTACTCCAGCATAGGGAAAAAAGCCCATTTCTCTGACAAACTCACGTGTTGCTATTCATGGAAATTACGATGTCTCACACACTTCACATTTCTGAAAAAGGCTTTCAAAATGGGCGAGACGTTCTGAAATTTGGAGAGGGAGTGCAGCACTGCTGCAACCAATCAACCATGGTGATTTCGTGTCAATCTGGGAATGACTGCTGCAGACAATGGCTTATCACAGGTAGTATTTTCAATCAATCAACAGCTCAAAAAACCTATTTTAGGGTGCAGTGACTCTTTAAAGTGTAACTGCACCCTAAAATATGTTTTTTGAGCTGTTGATTGATTGAAAACACTCATAAGTGGTGAACTACACTATTACCAGGGTTAATATTGACAAAAATCGTGTTTCCCGAGAAAAGTAACATTTCATATGATTTTGTATTGGAGATATAGCTCTCCGCGCCCTCTACAGGTTGAAACATGCCATGGCATTTTGGTCCAAAATGCTATTGGACCGCTGACATTGGGTGCCTCTCATGCAGCGTTTATACGTCCTCCCTCGCTCCTCGATGCCTCGATCCTCACTGATCTACATAAAGAATGATGGGGGGGAAACAATGGGATAGTCTATCCAGTGTTAGTTATAGATCAGTGGGAACGCCCCTCGAGGATCAAGCATCGAGGATCGAGGAGGCATGTTGAGAGGCACCCATAGTCCTGCACTCCTTGTCCAACTCTACGTCACCGGGTCGTTACAAATTAGGAATGAAACGCCCCAACACCTGCTGCCCTGATTAGCTTACCTGTGATAAGACAGCACTCATTCCCAGATTGACACAAAATCACCTTGGTTGATTGGCTGCAGCAGTGCTGCACTTCCTTCCAAATTTCAGAATGTTCTGCCCAGAGCGGTAGATAAAACAGAGTGGCGACAGTCCCATAGACTTCCATAGGAAAAAATGGCAGTGCTTTTTCCAGGCTATTTCCTCGTTATGGGACTTTTGGAACTATTTACAGCCAATCTCTTGGTCAGTAGTCAATGAGTTAATTGATTACACCTTCCAGCATCAGAAGTACATCCCACCCTCCTGCGATTCAACCATTCAGCGCAGGTTTTTTTTGGAACTGTTGATCGTGGCGGCAACATCAAAGAGTGTCGCAACTCTCTCTATCTATGGCTCTGATTTAGATTACATGTCTTCCTATGAATTTATCTCTTGTGTATGTTTTGGAGGTGATAATTCATTTGTACCTATCACTAATTGTGATAGGTACAAATTGCTGTTTGTAATGACCACAATGAGATACACAATGTTTTTGGGAGCCCTAGATAGAGGCAGTGTTGTAAGATTTACTGTTATTTGACTGTAGCTAGCTAGTGGTGTAAAGCAAGAAAACAAGTACTTTATACACAGTTTGACAATATCCAGTACATTTTGGGGGGATTTAGAATGTCTGTCTGGCAGTGACAGGCAAGTCTTCACAGTTTACTTAAAGTAAAGTAAGTACAACCCCATTTAAGCTGACTAAAATGACTTATGATCCCCCCCCCCCCCCCATCTTGCCGGTTTTGGTGTGTTACAGGTGGTAGATGTGGAGACAGCAAAATAAGTGTGAGCTGTACCTGTGTGAGTAGTGGAGAAGGATTAAAGGGTTGGAGTTCAACTGAGCAGTGAGTAGAATTGGAATTATTATATCTGTCCTCATGTAACACCCAAAAAACGACCCCTATCGAAAAGTATACTTCAATGCAAACGGTCACAAGCACACAGAAGGGTGGAATATAGCTTATTATACCTTAAGGCGAGACACTACAGGTGAATAGGGGAAAATTTTAAACTTAAAGATATCTTCATGAAACTTTACCAGTTGAATAGTCACATAAATAGGAGAAAAAAATGTATTGCAAGTTTTCTTTAATTTAATGTTTAAATATGCTAATTAGGCTATATCTCATTAAATATGCGCTAATTTGCATATATTTTGATGCGAAGGATCTGACCATTGGAAAAAGCCAAGTTGAAAATTATTTTTTTGCTGTGTTAATATATCAAATAAAAAAACATGTAAATCATGCCAAGAATACTATATCAACAAATCCCTCTGTAAATATCTTCCAAATATAGTTAGGAATAAGACTGGAAAGTTTGGTGTATGTAGGTGCTGCAGAAGTGGAGATCCTTTGCATGGCGTGTGGGGAAAAACTTGTTTTGAGAAAACAGCCTTGAAACACAGCCAATGAAATGCGTTCTCAACTTAGACTCGTCTTTGAACTTTCGCGATTGGTTGCTAATACAAAGGAAATGCCCATATTTGGATTGCATAGCGTCATGCAGGAGACATAGGGCTTTCAAACGAAGTCACACACGATATGATTTGGATCACGTTCGCGGGAGTACATGACACTTTAGCATGGGAACTTCTGAGAAAATGTGGAGAAATACATAGGCGCGAGCACACAAAAGTTCGTGAATTAAACACCTAAATGTGCAAATCGGACTTTGTTGTTGTAGTAGGGTGGTAGAATACATGCTAAGGTAGCAAACTAGCACAAAATCTCGAAATTGACTGATGCTAAAAAATCCAATGTTTTCACCTGCCGTGTCTCGCCTTAAATGGCATCAAAACATCACAAGCATTCCAAAAATATATGACGTAGCCCATTTAATGTATGCAAAGCCATATCTCACTCTTCTACAAACTGAGCAGCTGAACTCACAGTCGGTACATTTTGAGGTGCAACACTGGGATACGTACACCTAGGTACCATAAGTCATATATTTTCTGAAAGCTCTCAATGGGTAGATGTCATTTCATGTATGCAAAGCCATAGCTCACTCTTCTACATGCAAAAGAACTGACCTCATACGTGGTAGGCGCGTATGACAAACTGAGCAGCTGAACTCACAGTCGGTACATTTTGAGGTACAACACTGGGATACGTACACCTAGGTACCATAAGTCATATATTTTCTGAAAGCTCTCAATGGGTAGATGTCATTTAATGTATGCAAAGCCATATCTCACTCTTCTACATGCAAAAGAACTGACCTCATACGTGGTAGGCGCGTATGACAAACTGAGTAGCTGAACTCACAGTCGGTACATTTTGAGGTGCAACACTGGGATACGTACACCTAGGTACCATAAGTCATATATTTTCTGAAAGCTCTCAATGGGTAAATGTCATTTCATGTATGCAAAGCCATATCTCACTCTTCTACATGCAAAAGAACTGACCTCATACGTGGTAGGCGCGTATGACAAACTGAGCAGCTGAACTCACAGTCGGTACATTTTGAGGTGCAACACTGGGATACGTACACCTAGGTACCATAAGTCATATATTTTCTGAAAGCTCTCAATGGGTACATGTCATTTCATGTATGCAAAGCCATATCTCACTCTTCTACATGCAAAAGAACTGACCTCATACGTGGTAGGCGCGTATGACAAACTGAGCAGCTGAACTCACAGTCGGTACATTTTGAGGTGCAACACTGTGATACGTACACCTAGGCACCATAAGTCATATATTTTCTGAAAGCTCTCAATGGGTAGATGTCATTTAATGTATGCAAAGCCATATCTCACTCTTCTACATGCAAAAGAACTGACCTCATACGTGGTAGGCGCGTATGACAAACTGAGCAGCTGAACTCACAGTCGGTACATTTTGAGGTGCAACACTGGGATACGTACACCTAGGTACCATAAGTCATATATTTTCTGAAAGCTCTCAATGGGTACATGTCATTTCATGTATGCAAAGCCATATCTCACTCTTCTACATGCAAAAGAACTGACCTCATACGTGGTAGGCGCGTATGACAAACTGAGTAGCTGAACTCACAGTCGGTACATTTTGAGGTGCAACACTGGGATACGTACACCTAGGTACCATAAGTCATATATTTTCTGAAAGCTCTCAATGGGTAAATGTCATTTAATGTATGCAAAGCCATATCTCACTCTTCTACATGCAAAAGAACTGACCTCATACGTGGTAGGCGCGTATGACAAACTGAGCAGCTGAACTCACAGTCGGTACATTTTGAGGTGCAACACTGGGATACGTACACCTAGGTACCATAAGTCATATATTTTCTGAAAGCTCTCAATGGGTACATGTCATTTCATGTATGCAAAGCCATATCTCACTCTTCTACATGCAAAAGAACTGACCTCATACGTGGTAGGCGCGTATGACAAACTGAGCAGCTGAACTCACAGTCGGTACATTTTGAGGTGCAACACTGTGATACGTACACCTAGGCACCATAAGTCATATATTTTCTGAAAGCTCTCAATGGGTACATGTCATTTCATGTATGCAAAGCCATATCTCACTCTTCTACATGCAAAAGAACTGACCTCATACGTGGTAGGCGCGTATGACAAACTGAGCAGCTGAACTCACAGTCGGTACATTTTGAGGTGCAACACTGGGATACGTACACCTAGGCACCATAAGTCATATATTTTCTGAAAGCTCTCAATGGGTAGATGTCATTTAATGTATGCAAAGCCATATCTCACTCTTCTACATGCAAAAGAACTGACCTCATACGTGGTAGGCGCGTATGACAAACTGAGTAGCTGAACTCACAGTCGGTACATTTTGAGGTGCAACACTGGGATACGTACACCTAGGTACCATAAGTCA